>NW_015090906.1:4361527-4466808 GCF_001431845.1 Calidris pugnax
TTTTTTTTTTTTTTAAGGGAGAGAAAGTAAGAAATAGATGCAGATGCTGGCACTGGCAGGAAGTTCAGTGCCTCAACAACCACCCTGATACAAGGTGGTGAAGTATTTGAGGCACACCAGGAAGTTCAGTGCCTCAATGACCACCTTGATACAAGGTGGTGAAGTATTTGAGGCACATGTGCCTCAAATTTAAAAAACAAAAAAACAAAACACCACCAAAACAAAAATATATAGCAAGAAGTTTTGAACCAGTGCCACAATCTTACAGAAATACAGGAACTGCTGGGCTAATGAACAAGAGGCCAAAGGAAAGGAGATACTGCAGCTACATCTCAGTTCAAGATGTTTTTATTTCCCTCGTTACACTGAAAAGCTCTTTGAAAACACTTTCTGTGCAGCATTTGTAAAGCTGGGCGCTGTTGCTTCAAGTTTGTCCACTCTTTGTTAGAAGGCAACTAGAACCTCAAAAGAGAAGTCAGTATTAAAAATTGTAAGCAAATACAATGGGGATAATTATCCTGAAAACATTTATTTTGAGTTTGTGTGGCCCAAGTGTTGCAAAAATGGAGTGATACAGGAAATTAAATTAACCAGAAGCTTTCTAGGAAAATAAGAAAGAAAAAAAAAATGAGTTGCTTTTAATAATCTGAACTCAAAGGGGCAAAAAGTGAACAAAGGAGAAAGGAGTTACAAAGGAGAGCAAACTAAATAGCTTAGAGTGCATGTTTCAGGTGAGACAGGTGAACCTGCAAGTTGCTTTGTTTCAGGACCAGACATGACAAATGTTCATTAAACGTGAGGAAAAAAAAAGGTCTTGGCTTTGCTTCAGGAAAAAGACCTGGAGGGGTTTATTTCCAGGAGAGTTTTGGTGGGTCTGCTCTGCTTCTCTTTCCAGTTTGCAGAAATAACAAAGGTTTTAACTTGGAAAAAATCTTGCCTCTCCAGAGGGAGATAAATCCACATCGTCTACTGGAAAGCAAAAGATATATCTGAAAGGTTCTCCTTTTGATGGGAGACTTTGGCTCCTTCTAAATTAAGCTAATTAAGAAGTGCCGAGGAGCATTCCTGATCACTAGACCCTCTCTCCGTTTCTAGAGCAACTTTCAGAGCAGATGGCCCTGAGCCAACAGGACGTGTGGGGTCCCCACCCAGCTGTATTTCACTGTCTTTTCAGGCTATCATGACTGTTAGACATGAATGCATCTGCTACGAGACCAAACCATACAATCTGGATCCTTTTCACTGGACATCAGAACATCATTCATAGAACTTACCCAATTGTGGGCATCTTTGGGGTAGACATAATCAGTGGGGAAATAGGAATTCCAGGATGGGATTGGCCTAACCTATTTTAAATGTCTTCATTGGATGGGGTGGTGCACCCCTACAGGTACTTATATCTCTTTATTCTGTATGATAGGAGCTGGAGTGATAGCTCATATGTGAGATGCAGTTGTCTGCATATATTCATGTGAATCCACCCTTAATCTCTTCACTGACAGCGAGATCACGATTTCTCTAGTCTCTTTATCCCAACCAAAATGCATTTGCTGCACACCATCCCCCATGTGATCACTCCTGCTTAGTGCAGGCCCCCATGTCCTTGCTGGGTCAGTCAAGTTGGGGAATGGATGCAGCTGCAAACTTGCTTGTGAAGGAAAGAAAAGAAGGTTTGCTTTTTGAGAACTCTGTTCCCATTTCATATACAGACTCTGGACTCGTGGAAGAGGTTTGGAAACCTGTCGTCTGAGATGCGGTGGACAGCTGAACCATGTCTTTGGACATGGCCTGCATTTCAGTCAGCTTAAAGCAATTGTTATGCAGAGACCTAAAGATAGCAAAGAACAAATTCCCCATTTTCAAGACCCAGCTGTGCATGTATCTGCTGGAACGGTTGTAGGTCCCCTCCTAGAGTGTATGCAACGACCACTGGCATTCCCAGCAGCAATTTTCTGCAATTTCCCCAGTGGGATGGATACCAACCCTTTCACAGCTGTAAATCTGGGTGGGAAGGAGGATACCAACCCTTTCACAGCTGTAAATCTGTTCACCTGTGTTAACTCCACTGTAGCTAAATCACGTATAAGTTTTGAAAGTAGACCTGAGACTCCAGTCTTGCCTTGTGCACAACAAATGCAACGGGAAGAAACCACGTGACCTCAGCAGTGTCCAAACAGCTGTGTTTGTAGGCTATATATAAGAGACCAGGTCCTGTTACTGGTACACGTGACTTGCTCTAAACACAGCACCACAAGATGTCCCAGAGACTTTTCACAGAATCACAGAATCATCATGGTTAATGTCTCAGAGACTTTTCAAAGAATCACAGAATCATCATGATTGGAAAGGACCTCTGAGATCACCGAGTCCAACCTTACACGCACAAAAAAACCCCCTACAATCCCGGCCACTAGAGCATGCCCTGAAGTGCCACATCTCCGTGTTTCTTAAATACCTTCAGGGATGGTGACTCCACCATCTCCCTGGGCAGGCTGTTCCAATGCCTGACCACTCTTTCAGTAAAGTAATTCTTCCTAATTTCCAATCCAAACCTCCCCTGCCTCAACTTTTAAAGAGAAATGTCCATTCCTGTGCCTGCCATTGGCCCCAGAAAAGTCTGCAAGCTTCATTTCCACATGGCAGAAGAAAGACTTTGCCTGGGTCCTGTGTGTCTGCAGGAAATGAGGAAGGGTTCGCGTGGAGAGCATCACCTATGCTTTGAAATTATGTCATTCCATGAAGTTTTGGTAGGCTCTTAGTCGCCTGGAGTCTGGTATTATATCAATCCCATCAGAGACTGCTGGTCTCTCTTCTTCTCACCCTCTCCCTCCACTGTCTTTGTGAGATTCTGTGAATGGGTTGGCTGACTATGGAGAGAGGGGAAATTAAATGCCTGTACAAACTCCCCTCCTCCCCTCCTTTTCCACCTCCTCCTCTGATCCACACCCTTGTAAAAGAAAAGTGTGAGGAATGTTGGATGGCACTCTAAGGGTTTCTGAACTTCCTCCTATGAGGAGGCTGGTTTGATCTCCACTGAATCATAGAATGGTTTAGGTTGGAAGTGACCTTAAAGATCATCTAGTTCCAATCCCCCTGCCATGGGTAGGGACACCTCCCACTACCAGGTTGCTCAAAGCCACATCCAACCTGGCCTTGAAATAATAGGCGGTACAGGCACCCAAAATGAAAATCACTCAAGGGAGCTATTTAGATCCCTGTTTCCTACTGTATGGTCTGTGGGATGTGAGCAGTAAGGGGACAGAGACAGGGACCCCAGCCATCGCTGTTGGCGTTCGCTGTCACTCTTGAAATCTACAGGAAGAGCCTGAGGTGTGTTGAGCTAGTCTCCACCAGCTATCTAAACAGATGTTTGCAGGGTCAGGACCTGCCTTTTTGGCTGGGAGATGCCTTTCAGGGGGTGAAGGAAAGTTCATACCCTTCAGCTATAACTCCTGGTTCCTCTCCCTCTTGGTGATGCTGATCCTCAGATTATGAACTCATTTTGCATGCACAGTTTTGCCTCAAAAAGGGGAGAGAGCTGGAAATATTCCCTCTGCCCTCTAGAAAATGAAAAGTTTGGTGACATTAAGAAAGCAGCATCTCAAATCGAGAAATACTTCCCCTCCCCTCTCAAGTTGGCCCTCATTCAGTCAGTTGCCATCGTGCATGCATCTATTTTCATTCAGCGAAAGACAAAAGCATAAATCCCAGTGAAGGCAGCTGTCCTCAACCCAGTTCTTCCACTGACTAGGAGCAGGAGCTCATGTCTTCCTCTCTCTTTAACCGCAATTGATTAAGGATATTAAGGAGTTTATTACTTCCTAATGTAACCTGGGAATGATTTCCCTATGTTGCATTATTCTCCGGAGTGGGCAAAGCTCCCCTGTGCCTGCAAAGCCGGGTGCAGTGTTGCTGAACCCCAATTACACTGTATTCGGTGCTTTACTGGAGAAGAGGATGCAGGTGGCCCTTTAATAGGAAGATGCATTTCATCCTTAGTTTTCAGATACTTTACAGTATCCTTTCCACTGGGAAATTAAGCAGACATTCTCCGTATCCAATGCAGCTGCTTCTAGTGTTAAATTAAACTGCTGCTATTACAGTGAGCGTTGCTGGAGCCGAGTTGTGCTGTTCGTTAATTGTTTATAGCTGTGGATGCGAGCCAAGTAGCAGTCCTGTAGTGGCAAATGCTGGAGATAGGACCTGGAAAACAGATGTTTGGGCCAGAGCCAAGGTGTTTTCAGGAAAGATGGTGAGAGAGAAGCAGGAAACCAGTTATCGGTCTGATTTATTGGACAGGGTGAAGAAATTCACCCCTGGGCAGGGTGCTCACATGAGGCTGGTAAGACAGTAAACTCTCTATAGCTGGCTTTCAGACAGTCTTTGCAAGGCTTATATGGGCAGCTGTTGATTTGCTAGTGCTTAACAGTAGATGTGCCAAACCTACGTGCTTTGCAGCTGGGTAGAAAATTCTCTCCTGTTTGCTGGTGGCTGCAGAACATCTCACGCAATGGTTTATGTGAAGTCCCAGTGTTAGTCTTTTCCATCTGATACAATGCAAGGGGTTTTTTTGAAATGTAGTGGCTCGAGGAATCTGATCAAAACCAGATCTCTACAGGGGAGGTGCTTTGCGTGAACAGATATCCCCAGACATTCCCCTTTTCTCTCAAAGGAGAGAAACAGTTTCATCACATGCTAACGGAGGCGTCTAAAATGTGTCCAGCTCAAGATCTGAGGGTGCCAGTTTCTCTCTGTCCATCTCTCAGGAGCCCAGATAACTGCCTCACATGGAGACACAGATGCTGTAGACATCTAAGATTAGGTGAGATCTGTCCCACCCATGTTTGCACAGAATCACACGCTGATTGAGCTTGGAAGGGATGTCTGGATGTCATCTGGTCCAACCCTCCTGCTCAAACAGGGACACATAGAGCCAGCCCAGGACTATGTGGCTTTTGAATATCTCCAAGGATGGAGACGCCACAACCTCGCTGGGAAACCTGTTCATGAAGTGCTTGATTGCACAGAGCCAAAATGAAGCCTCACTCTGGAGGCAAGTGAGGGAGTGTCCAGCATTTAAGACAAAGAAAAGTTTTAAATGTCACTGTTTAGGGAGTAGACCCACAGATCTGAACAGGTACCTTGTTGCACATCCAACCAGTGATTTTTGGAGCAGTGGTGTGAGTATTTAGCAGGACAAGATGCTTCACAATTTTAATGATGTTGTTACTACATTGATTTCATTGAAATGCAATGAATGCCAGGCTCAAATTTTTAGCCCTAATTTTGTTTCTTTAGTTCTTAGGTGCCCAACATGTTGACTAATAATTCCTATTAGCACCCTGAGTTTTTAGAAGTGATTTTTGAAAGTCCTGGTAAGGGACTGCTTAAGGGAAGAGGTCTCTCTGTTCTTCCTCCTGCTCCTGTCCATGGAACAATAGGTTCTTAAAGCCAAGGGTGTGGGAACTGGGGATTTGGAAGAGGATGCATGATCTTCTCTTGCCCAGCAGTCACCAGAAGTATTAGTGGAGTATGGTAGAGGCAGAGAGAATACATCTCCAATCACACACAGAGGCATGATACAGATGCTTTGACTGCTGGCCTTAGGCTTTGGTTCTTGTTAGCTTTCCACACTGGTGCTACATTGCACAAACAGAACATGAAACTACTTGGATTTCCGTTTCTGCTGCCAGAGGCCCTTTGATTTGTTTTTCATTTTGCCTTTAGACTGAGTACACTTCTTATTTTTGAAACAAAGGAAATGGCTAAACAGTTGCATCAAACAGAGGGGGGGAAATATATATACATATATTTCTTCCTGTTAAAGAGGTTTTTTCCCTCCTTAATTTGATCATATTTCTCTGCTTCTGTCAGTCCAGGCAGAAATTTTAGCCTTTTTGTGCCAAGGACCACTCATAAACTATTCACTGTACTATTGTGCAGTGCCACAAATGACTCTCCTTACAGAAGTGCCTGTGCTGGAATATCTAAATGCAAGTGGCTTTCCAGAAGCAAGTTCATCAGGCACTTGGCTAATGTATTTCTGAAACACCCTCCAGAGAGGTGCTGCTCTCATTCAGAGGAGAACAGGATTGTCCTAATCTCCTACATCCATGTGCTTTGCCTTTCCCAGTAGCTTCTGGAGAATTGCAAAAGTACTGATGTTTTCCCACTTGAGGGCAATGCCAAATGCAGAGGTCCTTGGACAGTCTTCAGAGGAGGTCTGATACCTGCTGGTGGCCCGTGATCTTTACATTCCCAGGGATATACACACAGTAGATGTGAATTGCAGTGGTTTTTTTCTCTCTTTCTGTCGTATCCTGTCCTCCTCATAAGATTTTCTTCTCTTTGAAGTACTGTATCCAAGAGGATTTAGGAGTCTTTGCAATTTTCCTGAAAACTCAGACCAGTGGTTAGCTACTCAAATGGGAAGGGGAGTCTTCCTATGCTGTCCATTGTATAGATTGGCCTTAATTAGGCTAAGAAACTTAGGGGAATCTTCTGGGAAGCTTCCGCTGACAAAGAATAGTTGCCATTGGCTGGATGGACCATCTGTTTGCCAAAGTGTCAGAAAATGTCACAGTGTGAATGCTCAGTACTTGTAAATATTGGTCTAGAATATTTGGTGTTTCAGCCTCCATGATAACTGTAGCTATTTCTCTTCATTTTATTAAACAGGAAGAAGGAGAAGATCTCACCATATCCAGGACACAAGCCAAACAACCACCTACTGAGACCTGGCCACGCACTAACAAAAAGTTGTTCTGACTTCTACGGTCGCCCCAGATTTTGGCACAGGAGGCTGATGGAAACTCTTCACTCCACACTGCTGGGCAGGAGAGGAGACACTCGAGCAAGGAGCTACGTCTTGGTTTCTCAAGTTTCCCTCTCTCCTTGATGGTCTTGCCTTCTGTCTCCTTGAACAGAGAGACCAAATTTTAAAGTCAACCCAGCCAGACAGGCAGTTATCCTCATTATTTCAGCTGAGAAAGTCCTTTTGATGTTGTCCACAACTGTGATGAAAAAAGAAGCCCCTCCATCAAGAGACTGAACTTGTCTATCAGGAAAATACCATTTACAGGTAAGATAATGCAATTCCCAGCAATGAATCTGGATCTTCTTCTGTGTGAGGCTAGAGAAGCTGCCCTTGGGATAAAGCATTTTATTTGTAAAAAGGAGAAGAGACTTGGGCTGCATCCCACACCACAAGTCATTCAAATTTTTGCCATTTTAGTTCAACAATATATTATTGTTGATATACTTGACAGGTACCAGCTGGTGATAGGACTCATGTCTTTTAACTTCAGTGGTCCAAGATGTAGACATCTGCAGCTGAATTCAAAGTGCCTCTTCCTGCCTGTTGTCTAAAGGGGGAGCCAGGAATGACAAGCTCAGAAGTTGACACAGAAGTTGTGTGGTAAATCCCAGTCCTTGGGCCCAGATGGCACAATGATGGGCACCACCTATAGCAGTTAATAATTTCTAGTTTCACTAAGTCTTCCCTCTGGAAGCTGTGAAAGAGCCTACAGAGAAGACCAACCCAAAGGCTTTGTTGTGTTTCCTGGCATCTTGATTTTATATGTTTCTATTTTCAGCTGCTTAAAATTATCGCAGTTGAATGCCCGAGATCATTTCCATGCTGTATATAAATAGTGCGCAGTTATTTCACAGTTTCATGTTCAGCTTGCAGGCTTCCAGCAGCCTTATATTCCCGAGAACCATTCTATTCTCACAGCATTCGGGTTCTCGAAACGCCTGACTCAACATAAATTACAACAGAGGTTATCCCAGCCAAGAAAGTCCCCATTTTGGCTTCTGTGTATTGTCATTCTCGTTCCTGACGGCTGGGGTCCAGTTACTCATAGTCAAAGCTGTTGTTGTTGGGGTCTTTCCAGCCCTGCGATGAGTTCAACTGCGTGGTTGAGTTACGCTACCTTACGCACGTTAAGAGGCACTGGGTCAGTTTGTCATCTTGCTGGACAGTGGAGGAAGCCAGAGAGTCTCCAGTTGGATGGATAACTAACGGCCGGCGTACCCCTGTCTGACGGAGATAAGAGGCTGGTTAAAACCAGGGGAATTTTTAGACTCTTCCCAAATATCGCCTGTCTTTTGTTTGACGCAGGACTTGTCATGTCTCCTTTTCTGCGTATTGGTTTGTCCAACTATGACAGTGGCCCTTACCTGCCATCCCAGGGGGAGGTGATTAACCCTTACTGCGCGGTGATGGTTAAAGAAGCCGTGGAGTCAGGTAAGTGGGGAGGTGTTCAATACACGTGTGAGCTTTCGTAAGACTTGTGTGTGCCTTACTATGTCATTTCTGGTGTGTTTTTTGTGTCTCAGCACAGTGCAAGTTTGGGTTTGGCATGGTCTGCACGACAACCTGATTTTCAGATAATGCCCAACAAATCTATGTCTTCAATTTGAGGTTATTACCAGCTGAATTACAGGTCCCAGCATGTGATAGGGCAGATGATCTGAGCTGTATTCGGTTTCACTTTTCTATGAGCAGTTGTTATTTTGTCAGTGGGGCTCCAGTCAGATGAAATCCGGGTGTCCTAGAAATATCCTGGGAGGGCTGTCTTTGTTTATCACTTTTTTTTTTGGAGGAACCGACCGGCCCAGGAAATTCCACTGTTTTAAAAAAAAAAAAAACAACTCTCAAACAGCCCCAGTCTTTGCAGAGAGACAATTAATTTCTCTGTGTAATTGCTGTACTATGTAAATTGTTTGAAAGCGAAACCTCCTGCTTAGCTCTTTTCTGTGTCTGGATATATGGATTATTGCACACTTTTTCTGATTGAGCAACCTTGATGCGTCCTCATTGGGAAAACATTTCTTATATGTTTTATGCGTGAAAATAGTCCCGGTGAGAGGATGCTTTTCAAGAATCATGAAGATCAAGACCTTCAGTGGTAGGGAATTCCTCATATTGGATGTTATTTATCTTAAATCTTTGATAAATTCCTCACTTGACTGCTGTGATTCTTTTAAAAATTAATTCAACTCAAAAATCCCTTTTTATACCTTGAGAAAGTCCGTTACTCTAACCTCTAGAGAATGTTAAAGTAGTTTAAAACCCCTGAATTTTAGAATTTTAAAACAATTAATTACTTCATTTTTTGTCTGCCTATTTATTTGTTTCTTTTTTAAAAACGAGTCAGCATTTATCACATTGAACTTTGTCTTGGCTTAAATTATACTTTAAAAGATTCTGGAAGATGTGGTGACTGGTAAATTCAAAAGGAAAGAAAATACATGGAAAGATATCCCTAAGAAGTTAAAACAATTAATTACTTCACTTTTTGTTTGCCTATTTATTTGTTACTTTTTAAAAAAAAGAGTCAGAATTTATCTTGGCTTAAATTATACTTTAAAAGATTCTGGAAGATGTGGTGACTGGTAAATTCAAAAGGAAAGAAAATACTACGTGAAAAGATATCCCTAAGATCTCAATTTTTACTGCAAATATGTCCTATTTCAGGTCTGTGCAGGCTTCAATGAGGCCTTTCAAAGCCATAACTCGAATTGAAGTCTCTTGTCAGTTCAAAAGTGAATAAAATCCATTTGGTCACCACAGACTTATATTTATTTGTCTTACACAGAGCTGAAAGCGTTTTCTGGCATCTTACAAAGAAAAATGTACTAATTAAGGGATATATTTTTTTGTGCTCCTGAGAGTCAATAATAATAATAATAATAATAATAATAATAATACCTCTACCAACACGAAATAAAAAAAATGTGCTTGAGGGAACTTTTTTCCATTAGTGGGATTGAATATAGGAAAACTGACATACTTCTACTGGAAGATTTCTATTCCCTGGGGTGTAATTGCACTCATCCAGCCGTTTCTCAAAGCATGGTGGGGCAGCCAGAGGGACTCCTCATCATGTCATTGATAGGAGCAGGAAACTCCCGAGACTGATTCATCATGTACTAATTAAGGGATATGTTTTTTTGTGCTCCCGAGAGTCAATAATAATAATAATAATAATAATAATAATAATACCTCTACCAACACAAAATAAAAAAAATGTGCTTGAGGGAACTTTTTTCCATTAGTGGGATTGAATATAGGAAAACTGACATACTTCTACTGGAAGATTTCTATTCCCTGGGGTGTAATTGCACTCATCCAGCCGTTTCTCAAAGCATGGTGGGGCAGCCAGAGGGACTCCTCATCATGTCAGTGATAGGAGCAGGAAACTCCCGAGACTGATTCATCTCAGATTCCCTTCTTAGGGTAGGTTGAACCACTCTTGGGAGCTGTTAATCTGCTGATGATAGGGGGTGTCTAAATGTGTAGATGGCTAACCTTAACTTAGGGTGACTAAGCCAAAGTGAGGCCATGGTGGAATCCATCTCCCCTATGTTCTGCAAGCCTAGTGATATCTGAGCAAGTCAGCTACCCTTGCGTTACACCCCAGAGGAACAAACAGGGTTTTTTGTAGTGGAATTCATCTCATTTTGAGGAAGACATCCATAATGGGTCTGATGAATCACACTGTAGAGAAGCCCAGGGCTCTCCGCTAACTCCGAGGGCAGCTTAGACAGTCCACTCATAGCCACACGTCTGACGTTCAGTGAGATAATCCCAACTCTAAATGCCAGAAATGCTCTCAACATGATGGTCCTGAGGAGCTATCATGCTCAAGCACACTCAGAGGAGTCAAAAGGCAATGAAGGTGTCGGAACATAGGACGAGGGGTAATGGCTTCAAACTGAAAAGAGGGGAGATTGAGATGAGATCTCAGGAAGAAATTCTTTCCTGTGAGGGTGGTGAGACACTGGCACAGGTTGCCCAGAGAAACTGTGGATGCCCCATCCCTGGAAGTGTTCAAGGCCAGGCTGGATGGGTTTGAGCAACCTGGTATAGTGCAAAGAGGTTGGAATTAGATGATCTTTAAGGTCCGTTCTAACCTAAACCATTCTATGACAAACATTAGCTGAGTATATTTGAAATAGCTGCTTCCCTGCTTTGAGATTTTTTTGATCATGGTTTGCTCTCCAGCTCCCTGGTTTCACAAAGCACTTGCTACTCAATGGTAATGGGATTAAAAAAAGAAATTATGTTGGTGTCCTGATATGCAAATTTTGGTTAAAGTGCATGGCCAAGGAGCAGGAGTGAATCACCTGCAAAGCTGGTAAGGGATGGAAACAATCCTGACTCCCAGCCTTGTTCTCTGACACGTGGCCATTAAGATTCCTTCAGGGCAAACGATTGCTATATGGTGGTGACTGCAGAATGCAGGGCAGGACGTGCCTAAACCCAGAGCTGAATCCAGGATAGATCCAGTCCCAATTTCCTTCAGGCTTTGTGCTGGAACCAGTTTGGTGGATGACTCTGCTCCAACTTTTTCAGTGTCCTATTATGGGTTGGACATATACCATATTTAGCACTAGCAAAGTGAAGTGTGTGTGTGGGGGGGGTTGTTTGTTGGTGCTTTTTTTTTTGGCAAACAGAGCTGCGGTAGATGATAAATGTGTTTAGTTCCCAAAAAAAGAGAGTTTGTCTCTGACTTCGGGTTCATGCCAAAGGCTGTCCCTTGTTGGCCAGCCGTGACAAATAAGTCATTGGGACAGAGGTCCCCAGGGGTCTGGGAGTAATGCACATCATCCATGGACACAGAGGTGTCACAGCAGGGCCACCCTAAAGAATTTCAGAAGCTCAGGAAAGATCTTGGGCAGCCTTGTTGTATTTTCCGTTTACTTATTTTGTGAGAGGGACCCTGGTATTTGATGATATAATCTTTAAAAAATAATAATAAAAAAAAAAACAAACCACACCTTCGTACAGGTAGAAGTGTCATAGCAATTTATTACTGGTGACAAAACATTTCAGAGTTCATAGGCACCCCTGAGGTATAAAAAAAATCTGCCCTTTAAAAAAAGCTTCTGCCATCACAACCCACCTGGCCCGGTGCCATTTCACCACCTGTCTTGGTGACATTTGCTTCGTGAAAGATCCTGCTCCGCGTTTGAACTCAGCCAGCCACCAGGAGAAGTGCTCCCAGCTACAGTGGAAGCTGCTGCCCGGGAAAAGACAGATGCTATTTTATTTTTCAGGAACCCAGGGTTAGATTAATCCCTGGCGGAATTCCACAGACGTCAGCGGGGATGCGCTGGGGGTGACTGTCTGATCCTGTATATTGGCCAGTTCGTTCACATTCCAGGGTTTGTTTATTTAAGCCGTTATGTTTTGGAGCGCGACACAATCCAAAACACTTGTTTTGCAAGTGCTGTGTTTCACATCTGTGGAGTTTCACAGATGGAGCAAAGAAATAACAGTCCTTACTGAGATTTCTGCTCTCTGAGATGCTGGGAAGTTTATGTCTAATTATAATGTCTGCTTTTGTTGAAAGAGCACTTTGAATATATATTTGCAAGCTTTATGGGAATGAATTAAGCCTGCAAACAATGAGCTCAGTATATGATTGCCTAAATCCCTGTATGTGAAAAGTGAGTCCCACTTAACTGATAGACAGATTCGCCTTAGTTTGAGGTGCTCTGAACTTTGGGGAAACTGAATTTGAACCTAGGATTTGGTTGTACAACCCCTTGTCATACAGGGTGAGAAGTGATTTTACAGGAATGATCTCTGATCAGTTAGAATCATAGAATCATAGAATTCTCTGGGTTGGAAGGGACCTTTAAGATCATCGAGTCCAACCATCAACCTAACTCTGATAAAAACCATTACTAGACTGTGTCACTAAGCTCTATGTCAACCTGTCTTTTGAACACCTCCAGGGATGGTGCCTCAACCACTTCCCTGGGCAGCCCATTCCAAGGCTTAATAACCCTTTCAGTATAAAAACTTTTCCTGATATCCAATCTGAACCTCCCCTGGTGCAACTTCAGGCCATTTCCTCTTGTCCTATCGCCTGTGACATAGTTCTGTGATGCAGACCAGCAGTGATGGTCAGAGGGGACCAGAGCTCAAATAAATTTTATGTGATTGACCCAAGTGCGAAACTGCTTCCCAAGAGCCAGGTGTTGGCTCGTGGAGTGAGATTTCAACACATCAGTATTGGTTGCAGGATCCTGCATGCCACTCCTCAGGAAGCTACTTTCTCAACCTAAATTTATCCAGTGAGTATAGTTTACATCAGTGGCTCTGGTATTTTTTCTCCTTTCATAGGAAACTAGTGTACATAGAGATGAAAGGAGATTTTTGTTGTATCTCACAGCCCTGGTATTTGTTCTCTCCCCAATAAACATTCTCTCATTTCCTGAGATGAATATTACAAAATCAGGAATCACTGTTTCTTTTCTTCTCACCTGCCTGCAATAACTTTGGAGCTTGTTTACCAATTTTAATCCATCCTGGAGGTGTGGTAAAAGCCTCAGAAATCCCTGAGTTCCTGCTTGTGTAAATCAAAGCCGAGCAGAGGACAGAAACCTGAATTAGTCCTCCCATCTAGGGAAAGATTTTCTTCAGCATGTGTCACATTCCAGGCTATCGGCTGCATGGGCTTTTCCAGCTGGGTGGGATGAGGGAAAGGCTGGGATTATTGGAAATAAGAGCAGGGTCTTCAGGAGACAGGAGTCACAAGTCTGTGGCTCACACAACTGCTTTTTATTCTCTTATTACTCCAGCTTCAGCATTTGATGGTTTGAAAAGTTGCAGAGAGTAACCGTGAAATAGAATTTATCTTGAGTAGAGCAGCTAAACCCTTTACAGGGCTGTATGAAATAAAACGGGCTGTATGAAATAAGTAAAGCTGGATGTAACACGTTTTAGAGAGAACTAGCTGGAGATCACTCTCTGCAAGCTAATGGTAGGCCTCAGAGATACCCATTTTTTACCCATCACCACTTTAAGGTGTGTCTGATGTGGAGGAAGAGGAATTAATGCATGAGGAAGAAGTGCAGGAAAAGTTTTCTAGGTTGAAATCTCTGCATTGCTGTGGATGTGGTTGCAGGTCTGCAAGGCAGTTAATGTATAAACATCCCTGATTTAGCTGAGATGTAGCAACTGACTGGACATGTCCTTCAGCTGAACCTTCATCACAAAGTGCTCCCAGGTTTTGGGGGGACTGAAGTAAACCTGTTTCATTTTGCCTTTCCCTGGGACAGTTGATACGTGTAGCTGCTTATCTGGGATGAGATTCACCTGATTAGATATGAGTATCTGTGGTGTCAGAGTCTACATTTGAGATCTACTCAATAGAGTTAACGGAGTCAAGGGTGGAAATTATCTTCTCTAAGTCAGATGTCTGTACTTGGTCAAATGAACACACCCTAACTCCATATTTATATTGAATATATATCCTCTTCACTGTCTCTGAATGGAGCTAATGTTCAGACAGCTCAGGTATGGGCATATGCATTGTAGACACCTAAAGTTAAGTAAGATAAGTCCCATCCTAAGTTTCACTTCACATAGTAGCTTCCTAAGACACTCTTAACATGGTCCATTACACACCATGCCAGGAGAGAGACCTTAAAATGGGTAAATAACACAGATCTGTCTCAGGAACTGGAGAGCGGTGGCCATAGTGCAGATGAGAAGCAAGTCCAATCAACCCAAACCACTTCTTGTTGACAGAAAATGGCCAAGTGTACGTACAGAAGAAGCCCACCATGTACCCACCCTGGAACAGCACTTTCGATGCCCATATCAACAACGGCAGGGTCATGCACATCGTTGTCAAGGACAAAAGCGCCGAAATGGTTTCAGAGACCACGGTGGAACTCAAGGTGCTCGCGGAGAGGTGCAAAAAGAGCAATGGGAAGACAGAGATATGGGTGAGCATTGTTACCTCCTCTTGCAGGACATGATGGGGAGCTGCTGTGGGGTAGGAGAATGTCTTGTGTCCGTGCCAAGCTGTGACTGGAATCAGCAGGGCAGCAGGAATGGGCTTCCATCCAAAGAATAATGGTTTGAGTCTGCTTGGATATTACTTGAAGGAAAGACTTCCAACCAGAGTATGACACATTTATATTACCTGCTGCTGTTGTATTGAAACATATGCCCTCTGTTAGCAAGGATTCTGGTTCACATGCCCATGTATTAATCTTCACTTAGGAAACCCATTGGGAACAAATGGTAATATGAGTGGCTAAATGTGAATTATTTTATCTGCTCTGGAGAAACAGCTTTAACAATTTAATCTGATATCAAGTACCTGATGCACAGCTGCCTGACTTAAGAATTATGCCAGAGGAACTCCTTTAAAATCACTGGAGTTATAGTGGAGTAAATTTGAAGTAACAGCCTTCATAAGGATGCTAAATGTAAGGTTGTGTTCCCTGGTAGTCCAAGCAAGAAATTTCTTGGTAATAGTCTTTAACACGTAGTACTCTGTAGCCATGTCCTGAATAGCAATAAAATGGAAAGACATTTGGAAAGAAAATGATTTCCTGGAATTTCTTTTTTGTTTTATTTCTCATGCCAGTTCTCAGGCTAAGCTGCTTGGGTTAAGCAGAGGGTAGAAAAATCAAAGAGGCTTTGGTCACTTAACAGACCTAGGAACAAGATTTGGTAGAGATTTGCATATTTAACACACAACTGGGGAGGAATGGAGATACTTGAGGATGGAATTGAAAACCAAAAGGCTCTGCTCAGCATCACTCCAACCCCAGGCTTCAAAGCCATGGGAGGCAGCAGCCTGGTGAGAAGAAGAGGGGACACATAGGCTGGGCTGCTGCTTGCTTCCAGCAAGAATAACAGACCCAAAGTCAAATGGAGTTGGGAGATCCTGGTCCTGTTGTGTCCCAGCCTGATAGCATCTCCTGAGATCTTCTCTCCACTTACTGCCCGATACAAGTCCCAAGTGTGGTCCCAGATATCCCATCCTGCAAGGGTCATGAGGGGAGAGAATAACATTTTTCTTGCTTTTATGTATCACTCACATTGACTGTAATGGAAGCGAGACTTGCAGAACAAAGCTTCTAAAAGATTTCAGCATCTTACAAGTACCTACCTAAGTTGGCTGGGTTTTTTTACAAGGTAGTCCCACTTCCCCCTTGCAAGATCCACTGGGAATGACAAGTTGTCTGTATAGATAGTGCTGGTCATGACCTGGGGTCTAAAAACCTGCATCCTGTGTACAGCTTCTGTAGTTACTCACATTTACCTCTTTTATCATGCCATTCCAAGAGTTTGCTAACAGGTGATGTAGCCTCCCCTCTCTGTAGTCGCTTTTACCCTGCCTTGTCCCACATGGGTAGGAAATTAGTCTTCATTGGCATTCATTAATTCCCACTGGGAAAGGGAGATAGCTTGAGTCATCTGAAATGGTTGTTGCTTCTTTGAATGACTGTTTAATGATTGCACTGGTCTTTTTTTTCTTGTTTTTTTGCTTATCTCAATCAGCTAGAACTGAAACCTCAAGGCCGAATGCTGATGAATGCAAGATACTTCCTGGAAATAAGTGGCAAGTGATTTTGTTTGTTAATTGATCGATGTGATTTCTGGTTATGTGGGGCAGACATGGTGTCTTCACTGACCCGCTGGGAAAAGGAGATAGCTTGAGTCATCTGAAGTGGTTGTTGCTTCTTTGAATGACTGTTTAATGATTGCACTGGTCTTTTTTTTCTTGTTTTTTTGCTTATCTCAATCAGCTAGAACTGAAACCTCAAGGCCGAATGCTGATGAATGCAAGATACTTCCTGGAAATAAGTGGCAAGTGATTTTGTTTGTTAATTGATCGATGTGATTTCTGGTTATGTGGGGCAGACATGGTGTCTTCACTGAAAGCAGTGCCTGTGCTATTACTGATTTATTCATAGGAACTACCACAACGTTTGGAAATGAATGCTGCAGAAAAGCAATTTGTTTTGTACGGTGGGGATGAAGATTGACTGTTCCTCTGTGGTTTGCAAGGCAGATTTTGGTAGATTTTCTCATTATGTTAAGTAAGATGGAATAGATACAGAAGGAACCAGCTCCCTCTGAAATCATTCTACTTGTATGTATGCATGTAACATGTGCCATGGTGTGCGTTATAGGGCAGATGTCAAGGCTGGGATATAATTTACAGTTGATAACACCTAAGTAGATGTGTTAGTTGGCCTTTTAAGATCATGAGCAATCTAGGCAAAACAGGAAAAGAACCTAGAGAGTGATTCATCTGATCAAATGCAAGTTTCTGCTGCAAGGTGAGCTGAGTCATTCACTGGGCTCCATTGCCTGGTCCAGCTTGACCTCCAGGGACATGGCAGTGGTTTAGTCACCCTGGACAGGGGACATGCTGTCATTTACGTGTCTTCACTGGGAACCAAATCCCACTCGCAGAGTTCGATGTCCATGTGAAATGCTTTTTGCTTTGTTGAAGAAAACGGGTTGCAATCCAGATACTCAATCTTATCTCCCATTTTTGATGCCCAAGTTCTTGCTGCCTTGTCCCAGGCATGGGCTGAAGCTTTAAGGTATAGATACCTATAGATATCTAGAAGGGCCTTCCATTTATAACAGGCATGGGCTGAAGCTTTCAGATATAGATATCTAGAAGGGCCTTCCATTTATAGAAACACAGAAGTACTGAAAGCAGCTAATAGCATGTCCATATTGGTAATTTCTTCATCCATTCCTACCTTTAATATAGACTAGGCTGCTATTGCCGCCTTGTATAAGGTATCAGAGAGGCCAAAACATAGAAAGTGCAAGTTGTATTTGTATTATAAACAGCAAGATCAGCATCAGGTCACATGGGGGGGGGTAGTTTCCACAGAATAACTATATAACTTGCTGTGTAATGCATGAATAAAACTAAAGATAGACAGAGAGTAAGACTTTGTGTGCATATCTAGGTGTGTAGGCACAAGCACATATATAAGTGCACACGTGTGTGTGGGTGTGTGTATTGGTTTGTTTGCTGTTCTAAAAAGAATAATGCTATGGTCACAGCAAACAGCAGAGCGATTGTTGGCATGGAAAAATAACAAGAAAAAGAAAATCTGGAGAGCATACATAAATGCTTACTCATGTACACGTAAAGGATTCAATTAAATACCCATATGTTGATATATACACACATGTGTGTGTTTGTGTGCATATATACATTATTATTAATTTTTACATAATTACATCTTTTTTAGGGCATGATTCTTCAATGCTATGTGAAGTTAGAATTTTATGTTTAACTGTAAATTATCTCTTCTTGGGAAATTTCTGGTCTGCATTTCAAAAGCAGCATTATGAATATTCAGGGGAGCTCACAGTCCCAAGTTTAAAGGAATTTTAATGTCCCTGTAGGAAAGGTAGATTAAAATCCCCATCCAAACAACCCTTGTGTGTGTTTCAGAAAACAGTATTTATTAAAAATATTCATTTCCACGTGTGAGCCATCGGATTCAGACACTTAGTATTTTGGCAGCTGCATTTTCTCAAGGTGCCAGATCAGGACAGGGTACCCAAATAAATCTTCTCTTTCCTTTCCCCCAGATGCAAAGGACCTGGCTGACTGTGAGACTGAAGGCTTTTTTTCCTTGCACCAGCGCAGGGGAGCCATCAAACAGGCCAAAATCCATAATGTCAAGTGTCACGAGTTCACAGCCACCTTCTTTCCACAACCCACGTTCTGCTCCGTCTGCCATGAGTTTGTATGGTAAATGAAAACAGAACTATGCATTTTCCCCTTTTAACTCTTAGGGACCAGTTCTGCTTCTCTATCATATCTACTATATGAATATCTATGCTCCTGCTGTTGGCAAAGGCAGCCAGACTAGACCTTTGGCATCTTACATGTAGAGTTATTGCATTGCCTGTAATTCCAACTGTGAAAACTCTCTTTATTTTTCAGCTTTTTTTTTTAAGAAATATTTTCAGTTTTGGCCAAACGCACAGACATTTCTCATCAGTCCAGTTTGCTATGTGGCTATTGTGAAATTCAGAATGTGAATATGTGCTGAAAAGGGTGTGAAAACCACAGAGAATTGCTTCACAGTTAGATTGAATGAAGGTATTTAGATGAGAGAAGCTCTATAAAGGCTGATAAAAAGCAAAGGTGTTTTATGCTGTTTCTTTCATAAAGTTGCTCTCCTTTCTTCTGTGGAGGCTTTCAGAAAATTCAGAATTAACCATTTTTCTGTTTATTTCAGGGGTCTGAATAAACAAGGCTATCAATGCAGACGTAAGAAGCCTTTTTTGTTTGTTTGTTACTATAATTTTTTACGTGATCTTTTCTTAGGGCATTTCTTTATTAACACCATGATACACTTGCTCTTTCAGAATGTAACGCTGCAATTCATAAGAAGTGCATTGATAAAGTAATAGCCAAGTGTACGGGGTCAGCAATCAATAGCAGAGAAACAATGGTACGTATTATTTTTTGGCTGCTTTCAAAAAACTTGATTAAACTTGATTGTCATTCAGATATCTTCTACATCGCTATAAAACAACTTCTGATGAAGTGAACTAAAAGCTGTGTGATCTATCTGTGCCCTTTGTTTTTACGTTCCCAGTGGTTTCATTACCTCCTACTTGTGATTTACTCAAATGCAGACACTGAATTATCAGTTGCTGAATCAGAACTGACATTTTTCTAATGTATGAAGTATAGCTCTGGAGGAAGTCATAGACACGAGGTGGAGATTTACTGGAGGAAATTCTTTGCTACCCCGTGTTAGGCAGGACATCACGCTGAGTTTTCAAAGCAGTACTTTAAAATCCCACTCTCTTGTTATCTGAGATTTCTAAACAGTCAGTGGAAGATCTAACAGCTCCACTATTATTTATTTTACTTTTCTTGTATAATAAAATTTATTTTTGGTGGGCAGAAATATAACTTAGTCCTTCATAGGACTCTTCATTTTTTCTTAATTGTGTCCCAGAGCTACTTTTTGTTTCCAGTTCCACCCTCGCTCCTGTTCTTCTTTTACAGTGTTTAGAGATGAGATTCATCTCACCTGTCTTCTGACATCTGCAGGGTAGAAGTATACAACTTTGTCATCATCTTTGACTCCCTATATACTAAAAGAAGAAAAAATAGGTTCTTCCAAAGGGTGATTCATGTTAACAATGTTGACGTTCATTTCAGGATGGGATAAATAATGCTTTTCCATTGAGCATTCAGGGAGTCTGGATGCACAGCTGAGATACAAGCAACTATCAGTTCAGATAAATCAAACCCAGGGACTAAAATGCCCAGTTCCCACTGAATTGCATAGCTATTATTTATCAATATTTGCCTTTGTGTATCTGAATGATAGTCATAAGTATTTTTTCCTTGATGGTCATACCCAAAGATAAAAGGTCAACAGACATCCCATGTACAATCCTGCCGGCGGTTGGTTTTCCGAGCAGAGCTGAGGTGGAGAGGAGTGAATTGTCAATATGGCTTTTTTCTTGCAGTTCCATAAAGAGCGCTTCAAGATCGACATGCCTCACCGCTTCAAAGTCTACAACTACAAGAGCCCAACTTTCTGTGATCACTGCGGCACGCTCCTCTGGGGCCTTGCGCGGCAAGGACTGAAGTGTGACGGTGAGTCCCTCATGTATGTGGCATGAGCTGAGCATGGGAGTGGGACATTGTCTTTGTAGGAGTGCAATCTGAAGAGACAAATCTCATTTGTCACACTTGTCTACATGACCTGTATGAGATGGCATCCAGGGTGGTGAAGGAGTGGTCAAGAGGACCATCCTTCATGGAGAATCATTCTTCAAGGAGGACAACTGTTGGTATACTGAAAGATGTGTGGTTGAAGAGCCACTTACCAGAGACACAAAGAACATCTCAGTGACACTGCTGGTCTTCCAAAATCACTCCTAGTATCAACTTGCATGCTCTGTTTCCACTATCAGAGTGACCCAAGACCCTTCATCATCTTCATAATCATATGGGGTGGGGAGAGCCTATTCTGTGATTACAGTTTGTCTCTGAGCTGATGGACTATAGAGTTTTGGTAGCCTGTATGTGCAAAGGCTGATGGATGTGGAAATGCAACCTTTTGCCTAAAAGATATTAAAAAATCTTCATAAGGAACCAGGAAATGACCTGAGTGCCATCTCATGAGACATAAACAGTGCCCAGGCTTTGAGCAGTTTACGTGGCTGATCTCTGCTCTTGGCCAACAGCAGCACATGTCCCTGCCCAACCTGATGCCAAACCCTCTACAGCCTACCTGTTCTTTGCTGTCTTAACACCTCTTATTCTTTCTTTCAGCATGTAGCATGAATGTCCATCACAAGTGCCAGACAAAAGTAGCAAACCTTTGTGGAGTTAACCAGAAACTAATGGCTGAAGCTCTGGCAATGATAGAGAGCACCCAGCAGGTAAATATTTTAAGCCTTGAATGACCTGGAGAAAGGAGGATCAATCGTTCCATGTTTGTTTCAGTGCAAGGAATAAAAGCATTGAGTGGAGCGCTGTGGGTAGCAAGTTCAAAGTAAAAACTAGGAGACGGGTCCTTCATGGCATAGGTAGTTAACTCAGCACTTTGTGGAGGCCAAAGGCTTCCATAGGACAAACTGCAGTGTTCATAGAAGAGAAATCCATTCAGGAATAATAGCATGATTAATTCTGTTAATAGAAAAGCACTGCCTTTGAATCTCTGAAGCTGCATATGGAAATCTCTGAGTTGTATATCTCTGGAGATAAGGAGAATATTTGGAGGAGATTACTTTGTGCTGTGCTCTTATATCTTTACATGGTGTCTGCTTGACTCCTGCTGCAGATGGGACATGACCTGGATAGACTCTTGCTCTGATTTGGTACAGTTGTAGTTGCATTATATTCCTAATTGAGGTTGTGTAACAGAGTCCAAGGAAGAGTGAGAGGAACTTGGTTTGAGTCCTTTTGTTGTCACTACCCTGCTCCATGCTTGTGACAGCAATTTTTCCTGTGACTCTGCTCTGTTTGGAATGGAACTCCAGAGAGCATGGACTCTCATAAAGAGACCTGGGCCTTGGGGAAAGGATCTAGATACTACTGTCATATAAACAAAGCTATATGAACAGAGAAAATTGAATTAAAAGAAAGAAAAACAGCTTGTCATAAGCCCAAAACCATAAAAGAATATTCTAGTTCCAAATCAGGATTGTTAGAATTCCTCTCAGCTCCTGAGTAAGCTCAGAGAGGGACAACATCCGTAGGTACCTAGTCCTCCATAGTTAGGTTACTCAAGTATCACAAGGCAATACCTTCATCGGTACAGCAGGTGTTTTTCCATCTATACCTTCCTGAGGGGCTATCTACCAGGTTTTGGTCTGCATATTTCTCACCTTTATGTGAGAGGTTTTAAGTTACTCAAGTATCGCAAGGCAACATCTTCATCGGTACAGCAGGTGTTTTTCCATCTATACCTTCCTGAGGGGATATCTACCAGGTTTTGGTCTGCATATTTCTCACCTTTATGTGAGAGGTGGTGCTGCCAAACCTCCAAAGAGGAGTTTTTTCTGCTCTCACTTCTCTATTTCCTACCTGCTTTCTTCCTACAGCTCCTTGCACTGCGTAGTTGGGAGTCACCATTGAGAGGTGAAAAGGGCAAGTACTGATAATTTCCCCAAAATACTCTTCTTATCTCCAGAAATTTAGGCTTTGGGGACTTCTTGAGAGATAATTTCCCCAAAAATGTCCCCAGAAATTTAGGCTTTGGGGACTTCTTGAGCCATATGTGGGGTCTTAGCGTTTAGTAGCTCTCAGAGGACTTATCTTTCATGCTTTTGTCTCATCACCTTTGAATCCAGACAAGCTCATACCTTCTGCAACAACCTGGTGCAAGGAGTTCTTTGGAATCTAGACACTGTCGAGGAGTGAGGCTGCAGCATGTTCCAGCCTCTAATATTTTTCCATATTTCTCTTCAAAGAGGACTGTTGGGAAGGAAGCTGTTAATTAAAATGCCCTTTGTGTGGGTAGCCAGGGACTCAGACCCCTGTGCAAAGTAGGGGATCTCTATATTGGCAGTACAAAGACCTGTTAACAGCCACACACATCTCACAGAAGACTGTGGGTTCCTCTAGGTTACCAAACCCCTAAACGTTAGGTACAGAGATGTCCTTCTCATAAGCAAAGACCTTCTCAATCTTGGCTTCTGTGACATTCACACTCAAGAATCATAGAATGGTTTAGGTTGGAAGGGTTCTTCTCAATCTTGGCTTCTGTGACATACACACTCAAGAATCATAGAATGGTTTGGGTTGGAAGGGACCTTAAAATCATCTTGTTCCAGCCCCTAGAAGCCAGTGTCCATAAGCTCAGAACATAATGTTTGGCTCAAAAGTAATTCGGTGTTTTCTGTAATCCAGGCTCGCTGTCAGCGCGACACTGAACAGATCTCCAGGGATGGACCTCTTGAAATTGGCTTCCCAGTTCCTGTGAGGGAGATAACACCACTTCAGGCATTGCCAGCATCTACAACAGGAAAAAAAGGTAGCTTCCTGGAGTGATATGGAACTTTGTTAATTTTTTGGTTTGTACATGATTAGGTGGAGGTGACAAGGGTGGAGAATTTATTAGCCATTGAATCTTTCATGCATCCTTTCAGCCTAGAGCAAGGCATACCCTTTCTCATCCCAGGATATCACCAACTTTTCCCAGACACATCACTTGGGCATGGCAGATACCATAGATCTGAACCTGATTCCTTTTATTTCTATAAACCTGCACTTCCCCCATGCCACCACAACATCTTGTTACATGAGATGACAACCACCACTCATTCAGCTCTAAACTCTCTTTCTGAACTGCTACATGAGCACACCTCATACCTCCACTGGCAATAATGCAATTATTCCCTTCTTAGGACTCATAGACAATGAAATCTGGGGACTTCAAAGAGAAACCAAGCTCTAAACAGGAGATCTGATCACCATGACCAGTTCTCTTTCTGATTTCATATTTTTGGGTGGAAATTGACATCCAGTACCCTTAGAAACTATTGACAGATCCCCACTTCATTCACTCAGGAGCTGACCTAGGTGTCATGGCCCTCAGAGTTACAAGAGAGGACATTTAGGACGGTGTCATGAATGAGAGATCGGGAAAGAGTATTGATTAACAGAGCTTGGACAAAGCTACTGGGGCCTTAGTGGCCTTAAGCAAAAACTGAAGTCTCCTGGGGAGATCCCTTGTTGAACTGCTTTGTGCTTGAGTCAAGGAACTCTGGATATTAGGAACAAAAATGGGTCCCATCTTACATCAGACCCATGTAGCCCATGTAAAAGGCCATTTCAGGACCTCTCCAGCTTCATGGTTCATGTTGTCCCTCCAAGAACTGTACCATAACTGCAGCAGACCTATCATGGCATTGAAACAATGCTTTTCTGCCTCCCACAAGCTCTAAAATGCAGCTACCAGAAAGGGGAGGCAAAAAAGAAGAATACAAGTGAATCAAAACTTAAACCTAGCAAGGACCGGGACAGTGGGTCCTCAGCTTCAACCCTAACCAAAGGTCAAGCTGAGACCCCAAGCCCCACTATCATCCACTTTCTCACTGCAAATTAATACTGCTTTGTGTGGAGATAATATCCTGGAAATTGGACCAAGGGCAAAATGTGAGAAGGTCAAAGCACACGTTATACCAGTGCTGTGAGTTTGATACTGTGCAGCACCAGGCTACTGAGCCTCAAAGGCTGGTTTTGGTGCCATCTGATCTAAGGGGACAGTGCCCTTTGGCCCCAAAGAGGAGATAAATGGTTTCCCCATCTGAGATTATTTTCTTTCTTTTCTACAAATAGAACTGGCTACGCTGATGTGAACCAGTAAAGCCCCAAATGGTTTCACATCTGGGTTACCTGTGGGTCTGTCTGTTGAGTAGTGTTTTTGCTGTTCAGCAATTTAGGACAGTACAACAAATGTGCACTTGAGTGCATGAGATAAATCCAGCAAGGGACAGGATCTCTTAGAAGTTCACTTACATCCAAGGGAATGGAGTATTGAAGAAACTCTGAGTAGTTCCACTCCAGGACAGCTGGAGTACTTGATCAAGCTTCAAATTAAGAGTAGGGACCCAGTATGAAAATGCTGTCCCATGTTTCACATGCTTTGCCAAGAGTCTTGAAAAGGCCTCAAAGAAGTGGGAGTACATCATAACGACAACCAGCAAGCAGGAATGAAGAACACAGGTGGCCAGAAATGAAGGGTTCGGTCATGTTTTGCTGCCATAAAGCATAAAGACAGATGAGGGAGTTTGTAAAGTGGGAGTAATGCTACTGAAGAAGATGGAGTTACGCTGAAGTAGAATTTCCTCCAGAGAGAAAACAATGTGTGAGCAGAGAAAATCTACTTAGTAGATGTGGCCACCACATTTACATTTATTTGAAATACCCTTTAAAAGCTCTAAACACAATACCAGTACGTTTTGCAGGGATTTTCTCCTCAATTCCAGGGATTTATTTGAATGCTTTGATGTGTGTTGCAGAGCCACAGGGCATCTCCTGGGAGACTCCAGTGGAGGGTACAATGAAGGGGGAGTCTCTAATAGAGTCAGACTTTGGACAACAGCCCCAGGAGCAGGAAGAGCACCATGTGCATCTGAAACTAACCATTGAAGATTTTGTTCTGCACAAGATGCTGGGGAAGGGCAGTTTTGGGAAGGTAAGCATCAGGGCACGAGATGCCACTGCGTAGCTCTGCATATTGCATATTATGGCACTAAATAGCATGTGGTTTGAAGGCTACTTTGGAAAAAACATCTTCAAGCCCTTAAAGAACCCTTGCTCTGACATGGCTGAGTCTTGAACCCAGTCTTCTCCTTGCCCAAGACAAAGATTCTCCTTGCCCTTCCCTTTTCCCCATGAGTTTGCTGTCTCATGAGTGCCCATGACGAGAGGAAAGCAGCAGGTTGACAGGGCCTGGGCATCCACTGAGAGCTGCTGGTGGGAAAGATTTCCGTGCTGTCCCCCTTCATGCAGCTACTCCTGAGCAAGCTCAGAGGGAGCCAGAGGCATTAGCTGAAAAGCTGATTGTGGATCACTCCCAGCTGGGAACTCTAACTGCTCTTTCCCAGCTCCGATCTGTGCTGGAGCGTAAAGCAAATTTTGCAGCAGCCAAGAATTTGTGCTTTTGAAACAAGAACCACCTGTTTTCAGTAGATTCATTAATCTTGATGAACTGTGGATTGTTCCTCCTCCTTGCAGATGTCCCCTGGAAGGGGATTCGTGTTACTCAGTGCCAGCGCAGAGCTGCGTGAAGCAATTTCAGAGGAACTCACCATTGTGTTTTCACAGCCAAGAAGGAGAATGACTATCATTATGTATCACGTTGCTCAGATTCCAAACCTTTCCAAGGTGGAAACTGTGCCTTAAAGAAAGGGCTGCTTTTTGCCTGCTAAGTGAACTGGAGCAATTGCTACAGCCAATTCATAAACTGGTGAAATATTTGCTGTGTTGGCTTTCCAATATTTGAAAACACTTGGCGTGTCTACGCTTTGCCTGGGAAGCAGAGCTGAGACACCTGAATTAGAGCTAAGCCAAAATACCCCAAACTCCACAGCCCAGACTAACCTGGGCTCAGGAGCATGGATATCGTAAAAACATTTACATTGGAAGGAAGAGACCTCTGGAGGTCATCTAATCCAAGCTTCTGCTCAGAACAGGTCTAATCAGATAAAGGTGCTCAGGGGCTTGTACAGTCAAGCCTTCAATACCTCCATGGAAAGAGATTCTATATCTTGCTTCAGCCCCCTGGGTTAGCATGGACTCTCCAAGCTTGCAAACATCTGCATGTCTCTGCAGTGCACCATGTGGGTGTGGAGAAGATGGGCTATTTCACGCCCTTCTGCAACAAACTTCGCCCACAAGTTTCCTGTGTAGGTGTTGCTCCTGGTGCCCTTATTTGCTTGGAGTGAGATTCACTTCCCCATAGAGGGGAAAGGGTGTGCAGATCTCAGTGCCTCTCCAGTCTCTCCAGCTCTGTGTGGCCTAGGAAGCTTGACAACCAGACCCATGAGTAAGCCCCATCTGCATGAGGTCTGGCGTTGCCTACCTGCACCTTGCAAGTCATCACACAAGTCCCAAACACACTGTGTTCCACAGTTTCCCCAGGAGAGCATTGCCCTGCACAAAAATGGGGGCAAAAAAGGGTGCCTGCAGCATCAGCACTGTTTGCATTTCTGGTCATTCACTGCAGAGACAGAGGGAGGCTCTGGGCTCTACGCTCTGTCTGGTGCTACAAAGTGAAATGCAGCGGTAGCCAAAAGGGTAAATAAAACTTTTGTTAGGGCTAAAACATGTCTGAGCTTACTTAGTAAATAGTGTCTGGTAGAGAACTTCAAAGGCCTCTTTGATGAATCTTACGTATTTATTCAGTCTGTGGGAAGCAGCGTCGACTGGCTGTTAGCGCAGAGATCAGGACTGGCACTGCCTTCCAGCAGAGAATCCTTTGCTCTGTGGTCTCTAGAGAACCCTTCTCTGCTGCTCCGTGTCTCATTTTCCCCTGCCCATAGAAACAGATAAAGGTCCTAACTCCTCTGGGATGCGTTTTGCTCTTCTCAGAGAAGAAGTTCTGTGGAAGCACGGCGGACCCAGCCTGTCTGCTCAGGCCTCCTGCTAACTGGGAGGAAGGGGAGAAAGTCACACCTGATATAGATCAGTCTAACTCCTTGTAGACATCAGTTTACACCTGCTGAGGATCTGATGCAGGCCATTTGCATTTCACATGTTGACAAAGCAATATTCTCTGCTTTGTTATTTAAAGTCATAAAACAGGAAATGTATCTCGTAAGCATTTGCATAAAGATGGTTTCTGTCATCAGAAGTGTTTGGGTCTAGGACATGTCCTGTCCTTACAGGCGTGTAGCCCCTGCTCTTGTAATCACCAGGACCTTCTCATCCTTCCCTGAGGTTCAGCTTCATAAAACTCTACTGGGTGTAGGGAACAAACTCAAAGTCTACAAAGTCTTAACGGCAGAATTGGGGCTTAAACATGAGCTTTTGTAAGGTCTGCTCTAGTGAATTCCCCAGAGCTCAGCTCCCACCCTCGTGTGGCTGTGTGGCCAGCTCAGGGAGGAGATCATTGCTCTTGCTGAGCAGCTGTTTCCACCCTAGGTCTTCCTTGCAGAGCTGAAGAGTACAGACCAGTTTTTTGCTGTGAAAGCCCTGAAGAAGGATGTGGTGCTGATGGATGATGACGTTGAGTGTACAATGGTGGAGAAGAGAGTCCTCTCCTTAGCTTGGGAGCACCCATTCCTGACTCATGTCTTCTGTACGTTCCAGACCAAGGTAAGAAAAGGATCTGTCACCCTCCTCCATGGGGTAAGGATACTTTGCTGAGATATGGATACTTGGTGAAGTGCTTAAGTCTACTAGATGTTAGGGAATAGCTTGGACATGGTGCTAAAGGATGGGATCTTCAGGTTAACCCCTTGGGAAGTGGCTCCAGAAATTTCATCTACCTTCTCCATGTTAACCTGGGGGTTGCATTTGAGGATTTGGCTTCCAAGACTGATTGAGGTGACTATGCAGAGGTCCACCATTAAAATCTGCATCCTGGTACCCTGGGCTAAGGATGTGCAAAAACCATGGTGCAGAATTGCCCAGACTGGTGTTGTCTGAACCTCTTGGACCATGAAGTGGTATGCTGCAGCGACTAGCCTGGATCAGAGCTAACTCAAGAAATTCTGATTATGAAGAACAAACACATTGTCATTCACTTTAGGAATCTTCTTTTTCCCCCAGTTACTGTTAAATTGCATCAGACTCCTCCTATTTTATGCAGGACCACTGATGGTGAAGGCTGATGCACAAAGCATCTTCACCTGAAATCTCACTAAGGACTCCAAACCAGAATGGAAGTGGCATTTAAGTAATGTGTTTATGCAGGACCACTGATAGTGAAGGCTGTGGCTCAGAGGGGAAGCACAAAGCATCTTCACCTGAAATCCCACTAAGGATTCCCAACCAGAATGGAAGTGGCATTTAAGTAATGTATATATCTTCATGGCCTTACATGGCAACAAACCACCAACTGATTATCTCTTCATGGCCCTACATGGCAACAAACCACCAACTGATTATCTTTCCAGAGCCTTTTCTACAGCCACAACCAATCAAGTTAGCACTAAAGCACTCACAAGGCATAAAAAAAAAATGATGGAAGGAAGTTTGAGAGATTGTCTTGTCTGTCCAACCTAAAAATGATGGAAGGGAGTTTGAGAGATTGTCTTGTCTGTCCAACCTACCCAAATCACTCCTGAGAGATGTTTGCTGTCCCAGAGCTCAAAATCAGAAGATTATTCTCTTGAGGCTGCTCGTTCAGGGCTTTGTTACGATGCTCCCAGTTCTTCCTCAGTCCCAGGATTTAGTGATACAAAATACAGCTTGGTGTGGGGTTAGGACCTGCTCAGCAAGAGGCTTGCTGCTTCTGCAGGGTCAGGAGAAACAAATATAACCTCTGAGGTATATACTAGCCACCCGTGGGATGCTGCACCTGTTTAAAGACAGATTAAATTTATAACAGGGAGTGCCTGGGAACTGCCATAAGTGATGTGACACTAAGCCCAGGCATTCATGTTTAACCCCTTCAGGACTGACAGTGAGTGCAGCATGTCCTGGGAATGGATCCTTGTCTGGAGAGGGAAGGAATTAATTCACTTTTTTGGGGGGCTAGATTTCAGAAGTAAATATAAATGATCCAACTCCAAAGGCAAAGCAAATCAAGACTTAATTAAAAAAACCAAAGTATTCACAACAGTCACAGCTCTACAAGGGAGCTTATAGTCCAGGGAGAGCTGCTTGTGCTGCCTGTAACTCCAGGTGCCCAAGGGGACATTGGCTGACTCTCCAGCAGCACCAGCAGAACAGTCTCCTCTGTGGTCCAGCCCTGGTCCAGCCCTGGTCTGGAAGCTGGAGGTCAGGTTGGGGATGGACACAGCAGTGGCAGCCCGCAGCTCTGGTTTCAGGCAGTGCATGCATGCGAGTGTCCGCATCCCTCATGAGATCACAACGCAAAGATGACAGACCAAATGGAGTCCTGCCAGGAGCCAGATGGGATTTACTGGCTGTTTAGGGTGGGACTGTGCTCCCAGCTGTGGCTGAGGCAAGGGAAAACTGCAGCATGGAAAAGCAATGGGCACCTGAAAAAAAGCACGGGTGCCAAGCTCAAAAATCCCAAGTGATCTTTTCCTACACTGTCTTATGGGCAGCATCAGAGTATTGCCCTCTTGACGTACAGAAAGCATCTCCATCCCTCTCGTCCCAAGTCAACGCTGCCACTTTAAAGTTATTTGATCTCTCTATTTTGCCCTCAAGTGCACAGATGAAAAAGCTGGAACGGGGCTGCCCAGGCCAAAGCTGCTCTGGGCTGTGATTGATTTCTAGCTTATGGTTTTCTCCTCTGACCTTTGCAAGCCAAGAAGCAATCGCTCAACGTGTGAAAGTCATTCAGAGCAGGAGAGCTGTGACAAGCCACGGACAGTCTTTCACGGCTCAAAGGACAGCATGGTTCAGTTGTAATATCTTTTAGAGCAATTGTTTTAGAAGCCAGGGCACTGCTGTGTAGTCCCTCTCTGGACTTTAATATTGAAAACTTGAATTTTCAATTGAAAAATTGATTTTTATTTTTTTTTAAGGCATCAGTAGATAGATAAGTAGTTTCAAACAGAAATGTATGTGTCAATGCCTTTCTGAATCTCTAATCCTTTGGGTTGCAAAGTTTCTGAGTTGCTTCAGGTACCGAATGCAGTTGTAAGGGGCAGTAAAAACAGGTGTATTCCTACACTGAGACAAGAACCTCGGTAGTTCCCATGTCTCCAGAGGGGGGAAAAAAAAAAAGTCATGTAATCTGTTGACAGTTCTCTGAGCTCTGGGATGAGTTTCTTCTTGGCCTCAGCCCAGGTAATCAGTGAATGCTGAAATATATAAAGCTTGACAGCCCTTCAGACAGGTTTTTGTAGGCACCAGGCACCTAATGCTCCTTTGTATTCCTGTGGAGGCTCAATGATCAGTGCTTTCCAAACAAAGATTACTTGTCATGTTTTGCTACATCAGAATAAATTCAAACGCATGGTGGGTTTTTTTCCCCCAATCTGCTTTTGAACTTGGCTGTTTTATTTTACTGCAGTAATCTTTGGATCCAGATATTCAGCAAAGATAATTATACGGTGTGAATTTTAACAAGAAGCTCAGAGACCTATTCTGTTTTATTAGATTTAAAAGGATGCTGTTATGTTAAAGAGGAGGAAAAACATGTTTATAATTCTGTGAAGTCCCAAAATTAGTAATGCCAAAACAGTGAATAGCATTCCAGTGCTTATGTTTTATTCTTCTTTTTGCATTTCACTGATCTTCTGTGATAAAAATAGGCTTTCCCTTTTTGAAAGTCACTTTTTTTTCTAACTACTTCTTTACTTCGTTGACCAAGTTTTTATTTGCACATTTTACCTAAATGCAAATTAAGTCTTGAGGCACTTTGGCTTGTAGCACAAAATAGCAACACAGAAGACTATCTCAACCCAAAAGAGAAGTAATCTTTACTGCAATTTAAAAGCAAATGTTACAGAAACATTTCATTTCTACTCCAGTAATGTATTATATCTTTTCAAAGTCCTGGTGGTGAGCCATTTTCACATGCTATGTTAGTTTAATGTGCTTCATACTGACTTTAAAATCTCTTACATTGGCAGAAAGGAGAAAAGGACTGTAAATAAGGAGTGTGATCCTAATTTAAAAATTCTTGGGCTCTGAAGTGTTTTCCACATTTTCAGGAGATTTATCATTAAATTTTCTCCTGGGAGGAAATTGCAATTCCTGCAAAATTTTCCAAGGGCAATTTCACTTCTCTTCTATCTTTGTCTTGCCACTAGAGGGACAGGGCAGAATTATTTTACCTGAATCACAGCATGTGGGTTGGTGCATGTGAGTTTCACACCCATCCAGTGTTCAGCTTGGTTGCCTGACTGTGCCAGGGACCCTCTGAGCAGCCCTGGATCAGGCCCACATGCCCTTTCCAGGCAATGCAGGGTCCTCTCTGACCACAGCACGGCTGCAGGATAGAGATGCACTGCAGGAGAAGTCATCCTGCAGGGAGGTGAGGTTGTAAGCCTTGACTTCCAGCACCACTGAACTACAAAAAAACAGTGGACGGACTAAAGTTAAAGCACAATACAATTCTTGGCCATGAGATGAGGTGTCCTGTGAGGTCAGAGCAGATATCTTTGTAGCCAGCATCCTGGTTTTGTCATTGACCAGGAAGGAAGGCTAAGGAAGAGAGTTCAGGGCAACGTGGTGATTTTTCCCTTGTACAAGCCATCCCACACCTTGGTGTTCAGCCATTTGGGAGACACGGTCTTGAATGACAGAATCATAGAATGGTTAGAGTTGGAAGCGACCTCAAAGATCATCCAGTTCCAACCCACCTGTCATGGGGAGGGACACTTTCCACTAGACTAGGTTGCTCAAAACCTCATCCAACCTGGTCTATTTTTGGGGGGAAAAGTCAGCTTGGAAACATCTGATTCAAAGCTAGTTCGCCAAAAAATTTTGAGCCATCTGATGGGAAAGCTGGGGAAGAATTGGGAAGTTTAGGGAGACTTTGAGGATTTTGCCTCTTGCAACCAACAGGCTGGAGAACTGGCAAGGTCTCATTCAGTCCTGGCCTGAATTTCAACATGGTTCACTAGAAACAGCAGCGTTTCAGCAGAGCTTTGGGATTGCAGCAAAGCTCTGCCAGAGAAGGTGTGAACAGCTGTAATTATAACATCAGAAATATGAAGTCTTTACAAGACACTTCTAGGTGGTGTCAGTCCATGTGGTGTGAACAGGTGGAGTGTATTGGCAAGGAAGAGAGGGGCCCAGCTCACAAGCATGGGGTTTTTTTAAGTGATAGATGATCGACATGTTAAATACACATATTCTAATTGCCTTCCTGTTGTCCAGGAATCCTCCAGTCTGAGGATATTGGACCAAAATACATTCAGCTTTGCCTGAGATTTTTAAAAGTCTGCAATGTATCTGCTCAGCTCTTTGTCCTGAGAAAAACTGACTTTTTCACACATTACTTTTCTTCACCCTACTTTTCAGGTGAAGAAATATTTAAGTTTCATAGATTTGACTACTTTTTTGTTTAGGTTTTGGTCTGGTAATTTTTTTTATCTCCAGATTTTCACAGAAGTTTTTATCCAGCCTTGAGAAAATAAGTCTCTTTCTGAGATCCCACCCAACACTGATAGGGATATCCACTTTCTCTTGCACAACAGGACTGATAGTAACTCATTTGCCTCTGTGGGGGAGGTATTCTGTCTGCTGTGAGCAGTGAAAAAGGGTCCTGGGATTCCACAACTCAAGTGAAAGGAGCTATTACCAGCCATGTCTGACCCTTTATGTATACATATGTATTTTTATATACGTGTATAAATATATTGATAGGCTTTGTACCAAGTGGATGGGCACACAAAGCTAAGCATCCCAAATGAGCAGTGTAACATTCAGTCAAAAGTGCTGATAGTGCAAAGATTAGAACAAAAGAAATAAATCATGAGATCAGGTAATTATTTGACAGCTGTAAGAAATGCTGCCATCTCCAGAAGATGGACCAGAGAACTAAATTAAACTTGAGGTTGCTCTAATCTGCAAAAAATTGGCTTTGTCAGTCCCTAGATGGTGCAAATAGCAATGTGAATACCTCCTATGGTTACTATCAAGGACTGACCCTGTGTTAGCTGTTCCTCATGGGAGTAGACACAGGGAGGGGAGCATGTGTTGCTTTCTTCCCCATTGTGTAGGATGCTGTGATGGGACTGCAGCACTCAGTGGGTGATGTGGTGGAGAAGGGCTGAGGCCTTCGGCTCCCATCTATCCCATGAAAGATGATGATGAGCATGGATGAACACCCAGACTGGGCTGGGCTCCACTGCATGAAAATGTGAGGCAAGAATCAGCTGCAAGAACTGAATGGTGTCAAACCTTTCTCTTGGCAAGGGCCAACCTAATTCAGTGAGCACAGTGGGGCTAGGTCAGTATGTGTTGAGGAGTTACTGCTTTTAATAAGGGTAAAGCCACACTATCAGTGGGGTTAGGTCAGTATGTGTTGAAGAGCCTTTTGCTCGAGTGACTGCTTTTAATAAGGGTAAAGCCACACTATCCTGCAGCATTAATTGTTCTGATACTCATCCTCCTGGTAGGCATGGGAAGAAGAATTTTTTTCTCCTGCTGTAAATGGTGTTAAATTGTGTATTTGTATGTATGCAAGTGCTTTCAAATGCAAAGAAAACAAGACCTGAAAAACTCTGCAGAAAAGTGCTCTGGAGGGCTTCCAGCTGGTTTGAGGTTTTTAAGAGCCTGTTATAAGATGTACCTTCAAAAGATCGATTTAAATGCTGCCTGCTTTATACTCATTGTTTATAAAGTTGAAAGCGTCGCTGATAGTGACTATTCATTGTCACAGCAGTTGCACACAGAACAGAAGCAGGTTGGTTTAACTCCATCCCTGCCGCGTCCTGGAGAGGCAGAGAGAGCAGGTGGCTCCACAGAGAGGAGCTCAGCACAGGCACGGAGGGACTGGTGGGGCAAGAAATGGAGTTCTCTCAGTAATAAAGTCAGTCGCCACCTGGCAGGATTGAGTAGACCGGGGAACTCTGTTGTTTTGTGTGTGTCTAACTGTGTGTTGTACAACATCAAGTTGCACGGTTCTGCCTGCTGTAGAAGCATCATTTTGTCCTCCTGCCGAGAGATTTGTTGTGTTCCCTTTGTTACAATTCAGAAGGCCCCCTTCAGCCTGGAGAAGAGGAGGCTCCAGGGAGACCTTATAGCGGCCTTTCAATATCTGAAGGGGGCCTATAGAAGAGCAGTGGAGGGACTCCTTGCCACGAAGGGTATTAATAGGACAAGGGGAAACGGCTTTAAATTGGAAGAAAAAAGATTCAGATTAGATCTCAGGAAGAAATTTTCTACTCTGAGGGTGGTGAGACACTGGAACAGGGTGCCCAGGGAAGTTGTGGATGCCCCATCCCTGGAGGGGTTCAAGGCCAGGCTGGATGGGGCTTTGAGCAACCTGGTCTGGTGGGAGGTGTCCCTGCCCATGGCAGGGGTGTTGGAACTCGATGATCTTTGAGGTCCCTTCCAACCCAAACCATTCTATGATTCTATGATAAGATGGTCTACAACTAGGGAATGGCTGTCAAACGGTTGTCCTCAAGACAGCTAGTGACAACTGTCTTGGGGCAGTTTCCATCACTGAATGCAGGAAATGCCTTTATGGTCCTTGAGCTCCTTGAGCTCTGTGGTTGTAAAAGATAGCCTCACAATTTTTCTTTAAGACCAGAGCACTGGAACAGGCTGCCCAGAGAGGTTGTGGAGCCTCCTTCTCTAGAGATATTAGAAACCCACCTGGATGCATTCGTATCCAACCTGCTATAGCTGAACCTGCTTTGACAGGGGGAGTTGAACTGTATGGTCTCTATGGTCCCTTCCAGCCCCTGCTGTTCTGTAGTTCTGTGTGATTCTGTTCTCTTGTGTGATTCTGGAACCATGACCAGAAGTCTGACTTGAGCATTTGCTACCCAAGGATGCTCTCATGGTGAAAGTAAGGGGCTTTTCCCAAGCCTCCTTCAGAGATGTGTAGGTCTCAGCATTGAGGAACAACGTTCTGTTTGTTTGCTTAGCATCCCTTAAGCTAGAACCATCACAGGGGATAAGGACATGATAAAGTCATGTCATCCCAGCTGCCACACCTTGAGAAATACCCACTTAATGCACTTGCCTGCTCCAGGTACTGGCAGACTTGAGAGCCTGGCAGTAGCAGACAGGAGCCATGAGAAAACTCTCCCAGGACAAGAGGAAGTGTAGGCTGGAGCCTGTCTGCAAACTTCTCCTCTGTGCTGTTCTAACCCTTTAACCTCGAGCGCACTGTTGAATTTTTGGTGGTTTCAAGCATGGGTTTTGCCACTTCCCATTTTTAACATGTTCTTTGGGTCTGTAACCTCAGGCTTAAGGAAGCTGTCTCCAATAATTTGTTGCAGCTTGCACTGCTTGATTATGTCTTGCTACTTGTAATGATGTTCTTAAGGCTGATCTCAAGCAATTTTTCTCCATGGGCCATTCCAGACAACTGACCTTTGTAAGAAGCAAGGGGTGTCAGTTGTCAGACAACTGACCTTTGTAAGAAGCAAGGGGAACTTAGAAGTCTTAGAGAAGAAAAGTCAGAGTGATGCCATTTTTCTTTTCAATAGTGTTTATGTACCACTGTATAGAACCTGGTAGACCATGAACTTACATATTAATCATGCTTAAGTCAAGTTTGTAGCTTTGAGCTTCATAGCTTTAGACAGCTGAGCATCAGAGTTCATGTATTGATCTTTGGATATCAATAGTCTGAAAGGTTTTCCACCCTTTCTTTCCTCAAGACCAGGCTGGATGGGACTTTAAGGAACCTGGTCTAGTGGGAGGTGTCCCTGCCCATGGCAGGGGAGTTGGAACTCTATGCTCTTTTAGGTCCCTTCCAACCCAAGCCTTTCTATGATTCTGTATGACAGAAGGATGCTGCCAAAGCCCCCGTTTTCAAGTTAGAGTCCCCAAATCAATTAAATGACAGAGAGATGCTGCCAAAGCCCCCATTTTCAAGTTAGAGTCCCCAAATCAATTAAATAGATACATCAGATGGTTGCTCAAACCCAAGAGCAAGCAGAGCATGACTGCTTGTTCTGCTGACTAAACATGGACTTCCAAGTTATGCATAAAGATGTGTGATAAGGTGTAGCCAAACTCAGTGGACTTTCCAAGGAAACACAGGGGTTTCCTCCTTCCCAATCCGCTGAAGCTGAATGTGGCCCATTTGAAGACCCATGAGGTTTCTTCTGTCCCAGTGTGATACATGTGGCTACTGGTCTGTTGTTGGCTAAACCTCATCACTTCCCTGTGTACCTTTACAAAGAGTGTCTGTTCAAGTGTTTTCCGGAATGGGCTCCTGAGCTCACATTGCTTCCAAGATTTATGCATTTCTGTACTAAATTGCCCATTTCCATTTGGCTTTCTTACTTACTTAAACTGAGTTATGTGCACAGACCCCTACAGATGCAAGACCTTCAAACTGAAAACCTGCACCCATTTGGTTTATTGACAAAATTTGTACTCGTTCCCTGGGAGGCCAGATCTGGCCCTGTACTTGTCAAATGACAGGTGGGGTTTCCAGCCAGGTATCCATTTAAAGGAGAGTACTGTAATTAAAAGGATCTGGCTAAAGAAATTGCACAAATTAGAGCAGACAGCTGTTACTCGAAAGGAACAACAACTTGGTTTTTTTAAATAGCCAGCTCTTGGCTTGCTGCCAGAGATGCTAATATTAGATCTTATGGATAAAAATCTTCCTTTAACAGTTAAAAATAAAGTGAAAATACTCTATTTCCCCCCTTAAAAAAAATCAGCAATAAGCAACAAAGGGAAGATATTAATAAATTTTAACGTAGCATAGAGATGAGCAACTTCAGATGTGTATGGAACAGAGAGGCTTTTGAGGAGAAAAAAATATCGCATCCATTTTATTTTATCCATACATTTATGAACAAAAGCTGAGATTCCTGAAACAGAAGTTTAATCTGGGAGCATAATTTATTGCACAAGTACTGTTCTTCCAGAAAAAGCCACTCCTCCTGCTTTGTAGGTGCAATTCAGTGTGGAAGGGATTGGTCTGAATCGGCCTCTGGCTTCTGTGGGGGCCTGAAGGTGAAGTTCTGGCTCATGAAGCAGCAAGGGTACATCAAGGATTGGAAAGGAAACCTTGGAGATTGGTTCTGCTCTTTATTCAGTACAGAGATTCTCTCCATCCTTCCTCGGTACCAGGAGCAGACTTTTCCACTGCCCTGGACAAATGACTGACGTTTGCATGCAACTGGGGACGTGGACAGGATCTTTTTTCCAGGCTTCTCTGACATGCAAGCACTCAATGGGCATCCAGAAATATGATTAATTCATGAATCTTCCCACTAGCAAGTTTTATCTTGCCTTGTTTAATAGAGCAGCTTTCAGGCTTAAAATGAAGCATGTGCTTAAAAGAGATTGCTGCATCTGGCCACTGTCTCTGGTAATTTGAAGTCAGACCCACGTGCCTCCACAGAAGATGTGCAGGAATGCAGTTAGCACCAGCTTAAGATGACTCACTCAATGGATAATGCACTGGGCTGGGAACCAGAGGAGACCTGAGATTTACTTCTACCTCTTCCACAAGTGCCCCTGGGGAGCTTGTCCATCTGTCTTTCTGTTATACAGGTGCTGTAGAGTTACTTATCCCCTTCTAGGGAGCCTTGAGGTCTGCTGGTAAAAATCAATGGCACCAGCTGGTTATTAGGTGGATTTGCAATGTTTGCTACTGCTTTTTATACAAATCCGAGCCGAGAGGGTGAGTAAGGGCATAGAGAACAAAGAGGAGAAATGAGGAGTCTGAAAAAGAAACTGCTTTCTCTCCAAAACTGTCGCTGTAATCTTTTCCTTCCTCATTTCAAGTGTTTTCTGGGTGGGTTTGGTTTTGGGGTTTTTTTCACTTTTACCTCGCCCTTCCCCATCCCTAATTGTCATCTTGTCTCATTCTCTATAGGAAAACCTCTTTTTTGTGATGGAATACCTCAATGGAGGAGACCTCATGTTCCATATCCAGAGCTGTCATAAGTTCGACCTTCCTAGAGCAACGTAAGATGTTATTATTACCTTTTGGCTTGCAGGTTGCACACATGGTCAAAGAAAAAGCAGCAGCTGCAGACACCAGGGATCCTGATTTTATTCCCAGCTCTGCTACTGTCCTGTAGAGGAAACCTTGGCCAAATCACTTGACCTCTCTGCAGCTCACCCAGCTGCAAAGTGGGGACAGTGCTTGTGCTGGAAGCAGAATCACTCTCCATCCCAGCTCTCTCTGAACTGAACAAAACAGGCAGGTCATCACCCCGACTCAACAATAGACTTGGAGCAAGGCACTTCCTCTCTCTGTCCTATTTCCCCTCCCACAGAAGGCTCTTCGTAGCCCATCCACATGTCTGATCTCAGTCAGACGTGAACTTGCTTTGCATTCTTGGTCAACTAGGGAAGCTATTTCTGGCTGGAAGTGGTACAGATCCTGCTACACCCTGGTCAGCGTTGCATCCTTTAGCCTGCAAATCGGGGACCTCTTTCTAGGCTGTGACCTGGCTCCTGTATTTCGCACTAACCTCAGCACCGTCCCACAAACGTTTGTTCAGAGCCAAGAGTTGAGCCAGATAGAAGCTGTCCCTTAGGCTGCCCTGTTTGCTGGATCAGTCCCTTTCCTGGGACTGCAGACCCTCAAACAAAGAAGGGCTCCAGAAGGACAGTTCAATCCACCTGAGATCCAAAAGCCCCAAGGGTGCCTAAGACCTTGATTACATGGCCCATGGATGAGGGTCATTTTAAAGCAACCTGCTGTGAATTACAGCAGCCCTGGGGTTGCTTTTTGTTGTACTCACTGAGTTCTGGCTCAGCCCATAATTACAGGTCCCAATAATTTGGGAAGTTTAAGCAACCTGGTCTGGTGGGAGGTGTCCCTGCCCAGGGCAGGGGGTTGGAACTAGATGATCTTTAAGGTCCCTTCCAACCCAAACCATCCTGTGTTTCTCTGATTCTAATAATGGTATTGTGGACCCAACCTCCACCCCAGATATACCACCATCAAAGAAATCCCACATGCATTTTCAACCATCTGTGGAACCAAATATCTTGTTCTTTGCAACACTGGGTGGCCTGTAACCAAGCTGCAAGACCTGCTTGAGCTGAGATTCCTGATCCAGTGATCAGAGGTGGAGCTGTTGGTTGTTAGAAGTAATGGAATTTTCCCTTTTCCTCTTTAAGGTTCAAGGGGGGGCCAGGGGGGAAGAGATAAAACCTATCAAAAGTGAAACAGGTAAATTTAAACAAAAAATTAATACACCAACAGAGAATTAAAAATTTATTTAGCTTTGATTAAAGTAAATAGAAGAATTAGAAGAAATGAAAGGTGCTTTTAATCCTTTTGTGAGCAAAAGGTATTTTAAAAGTCAATATTGAAAACACTATAGGAATTAATTTCTATTTAATAATTAAAAGAAACCCCAAACCTCATTTAAATGAGTGTTTTATTTGATTATTTTTTCAAAAGCATTTTGAATGTTCAGAATTAAGGGCCAAGGCATTGAAGACTGAAGGAACAGAGCTGTACAATACTTATATTCCCTTCTGGGAGAACACTTTCATTGTGCGATGGTCCTCCAGCCTTGTGCTGCCTCTTTGCACGTGGTGGTGTCCTCTAGGCAGAGCTGTGTTGAGAACAAAGATCTCAGACTCAAAAAGACTCCAGAGAAAGGCCACTGAGCTGCTAGCTAGTTGACATCTTGAGTAACAGTTCAAAATTAAGTCATAAATCTGAGCAGTGAAGAGGTCTGTTTGATGAGCCCAGGAGACTGGTCATGGGTCCCCAAACCCAGATGCCCACCTGCCTGTCCCATTGCTGGGATGACTCCACCATTTGTGCAGCAGCTACTGAACACGGCAAATTATAGCTGCTCTTTTGCAGTAATTTGCAGTTTGCAGTCTGGTGCATCACTGTAAATCATTGATGTCTAAATAAGGGATAGATACCACCTGGTCTGCCGCCTTTGTGACAGGGACCATATCTTAGGGCAGGTAGGCAGAAGGATCTGGGTGGTGTTTTTTTGCTCCACAGCTGATCTAGAGACATCCTTGGGCACTGATGGACATGTCCTCAGAGACAGTCGCGTATGAAAAACAGCAGCCAGCCATGCAGTGTGGCTTCTAAATCCCTGATGATGAGTAGGCTCCAAATCCCTACAGTTTAACAAAGTGGTTTCAGTGGGAATTGGGCTGCTGGCCATGTGGAATCTCCTTTTATGCATCAGTTACCTGTAAAACCCAGTTACCCCAAGCCTTCTGGAGACACTCCAAGCCTTCTGGGAGCTTAATGAAATTTTGGCTCCTGTGGAGACAGTTTCCATCGTTTTGGTCTAGTTGAAGGTGCCTGTTGGGAGGCATCCATTCTAACTTGTGCCTTCTATCACTCAGGTTTTATGCTGCTGAAATCATATGCGGGCTCCAGTTCCTCCATTCCAAGGGCATAATATACAGGTAATTTTACTCTTTAATGTCTAATATACTAAACTGTTCCTGCTTTCCCTGCAAGCACTAACGGTAACTGAGAGACTGTTCCTTGGATGTACTTACTGGTACTGCATTTCTATGCAGATTTCCTTTTTACAGTCTGGCTGTTTTATTTTGAAGAGAGAGTGTAGAAGAGGCAATTTTGAGACATTTTTGAGAATCCAGTCCTATTTCAGTTGACATTAAAACAAGCCCTATGATCCATTTACACTGAGTCATTCATATAGCACCCAGCATAGGCACCCAGTTTAAGCTTACCATGTATGAAGGCATATAAGGTAAAGCTAGCTATGAAAAATTTTATATATTTACTGTGTTGGTTGCCATGGGATAGTGGTGACAAGCTCAGCTCAAGTAATAATGGCAGGGAGACAGTGATGCACCTTAATTTTTAGGTTATTAAGAGGTTTTCTGTGCACAGTTCAGAGGGGAGATGGGATTCATCAAAGGGTGGGTGTCAAGAGGATGGGGCCAAACTCTTTTCAGTGGTGCCCAGTGACAGGACAAGGGGCAACAGCCACAAACTGGAACACAGGAAATTCTGTCTGAACCTAAGTAAAAGCTTCTTTACATTGAGGGTGCCACAGCCCTGGAGCAGGCTGCCCAGAGAGGTTGTGGAGTTTCCTTCTCTGGAGGTATTCAAAACCCATCTGGATGTGTTCCTGTCCAACATGCTCTGGGTGACCCTGCTTTGGCAGGGGGTTGGACTAGATGATCTCCAGAGGTCCCTTCCAACCCCATATCATTCTGTGATTCATCTCACCTACCATCATAAGTCTGAGCTAGCTACCCAAGATCTCGTAGCAAGTAGAGAGGAGTGGGCTTTTTTTATGTTGATCAAGCCTGTGTTAGAGTGTGTATGAATAGTGCCAATATCTACAGCAGGCTCCACAGGGAGCTGATGGGGACTAGGTAGGAGACTTCAGGCAGCTGCATTCAGACAGAAGAGTCCTCTCCCAAAGTTACTGGCATGAACTTAGTCCACAATGCATCCATCTATCAAATCCCAAGGAGGAGAAGTCCTCTACTACAAAATTGCCCATTTCAACTTCTGCTTGACTTCCCTAGGACCTTCAAAGTTATGCACTGATGCTTTGATCTAATACACAGGTGATGTGCTTCAGACCTATATGAGAGGACAGTGACAAGCTGGGAGCAATAAGGGCTGCAGAAATCAGGCCACAGTCTTCTTTCCCATGGCTGAAAGGAGGAACTGAATTTCTGGGGAACTTTAGTCCAGCTCCTCTGCATGGCAAAAGTTAGTTACTACATTGCAACCTTCTGTAAAAGCAGGAAGCAAATAGCTTGTCACAAACAAATGAGAAAGCTCACTAAAGCAGCAATGTTTGCTGAAACCAAAATGAGCTGATTCCAATGTTTGTCATGTACTGTGAACATTAGAACAAATGCTAAAAGTGAACGGCTTGTTTACAATCCACTCTCCCATTAAAACTCAAGCTTTGATTCATATAAACTCGCCTTATTATTCATTATTAGTACTCATGTGGGAGCCGTTTATAGTCTTTATTGACCAATGATGGTGTTTGCGTAAACATGAGATCAATATCAACGGCATTAAGCTAAGATGATCTCTGAGCTCTCAGCAAGTTTCTGGCTCTAATTATTGTTCTGGATGACTGAAAGGAAACATTTTCTGAAGTGCCCAAACCACTTAGCCATGTCCGTCATTTTTACTCAGACTTCTCAGAAAAGTTGATTGAAAATATCTGCAGGACATTCTGAGTTTGTGGCAGGAATGTTAATGCTGATATTTTGTTTATAATTCACATTTTTATTTGGAATTGCTACACCATTGGTTTGTCAGGGTTTGGGACCTGTTTCCTCATGAAAGGAGAGAGATGTTTAGAGTCTGGAGCCTAGGGAAAGGTAGGCAAAGTGGGATAGCTAGACACTGGGTAGCGTGGTGATAGGAAGAAATAGCTCATTCCCAGGAATCAGTGTGGCATTGCCTTGAGTATCAAGCTTTGAGAGAGAAGATATAACCAGTCCTGCTCCTTTTTCCCTTTTTCATTGAAGACAATGACAATGAGGTCAGTTGAGAACGCACAGCCATCAGTATCTCAGACAGAGCTAACTAAGCACTTAGGGAAGTGAATAGGAATCATTTTTGAAGCTACATCACTTGCAATGTCGTAAAATAATGAATCCAGCTGTTCTGTCTCATGCAGCCACGTTTCGAAATGTTGGCTTAAATTTTAATGAATGAGCTGAGGCTTTTTTGGCAGAAACTCCAATTGCTGGAGCCAATGAGTTTGAGACTCATCAAAATAATGAAAGTGAACTGTAGGTGATGGGTTTTTTGTTTTGCTTCGATCTACCAGATGAATAAAAGCAGTGCTGGCAGCCAGAGATTGATCTCAATGGTGTAACTAAAATAAGTCATTCCAGCTGGAAATTGTGACAACATGAGTGTCTGCCGCTTGGAAGGCAAATGTCTCAGTTGTCTCTACATTTCTTTTTGATTGATGACTCCCACTTTTTCTTGGGCCATATTCTAGCAGCAGCAAACCATTGCCCCATGACCACAGTTTAGCGTGTAGACACTATGAGGCCTCCCACCCTGATTGGGACCTGGCCAAAGCAAGGCAAGGAGCTTTGCAGAGAAGGAGGCTGAACAGCCATCTTCCCTGCAATAGTAGACGATCATCTCAGGAGCATCATGCATTAGAAATTACTTTCTTGTAGAGAGTCAAAACCGTTTCTGAAAAAAACACGTCATGAACCGGTTCTCAGCAGGCAGGTAGCTCTGTAGCAGCCTCGTGGTTAGGGCTCTTGCCTGAAATATGGAAAATGTGTGTAGGCTGCGAATAAGCAGAGGTTGGAAAAGACCAGTTGTATCCTCAGCTGTGGGTACAAGCAAATGTTGAGTCTGGGTGCTTTGGGAGCCCTGAGAAGGAGCAGTGATTGATAGCACAGGATAGGCAGTGCAGGAACATGGGTGCTCTGAAACCAGGTAATCCAAATTCTACCTACATCCCAGGCAAAATGCGACATCACTGATCCAAACATCTCCCTGAGTCATTATTTCAATGAAAAGCAAAGCTTTTAGGTAAGATATAAAAACAGAAGTCATGCCAGCCTTTCTTTCTCTCTTTCTCTCTTTCTCTCTTTCTCTCTTTCTCTCTTTCTTTCTTTCTGCCTTTCTGCCTTTCTACCTTTCTGCCTTTCTTTCTGCCTTTTTCTTTCTCTCCTTTCACAGGTTGTTCCCAGGTGAGGACCTCTTTGTTCTCTGTCAATGACCATGATTCATCAGCTCACTTGCTTTTATTTCCTTCTCTTTACATTTCCTTATTTATTTATTTTTTCTCCCTGGGCTTTTTGCTTCCCACAGTAGGTCAGAGCCTGAAACCTCTGACGACAGCTTGGCAGCCGTGTGTGAAGGGCTTTGTAAATCTCTGGGGCTCAGATAGTCCAGCCCAGTAGTGAAAGGTGGTGGGTGTTCTGCTGATGTGTTGCATTATTCTGACCCTCTGCGAGCCATGCAGGGTTTGTGGGTCCTTACCTCTTCCAATATTTGTAGAGCCTGCATTGGGAGGGAGATCTGGCAGCAGCTTCAGATACAATGCTGAGACTCCCAGGGAAGAAGAAAGTGAGCATTAGCTGGTTCTGTCTTATCTTCTGTAAGCTGTGTTAGGGCAGAAGCACCAGCTGGCACACAGACCTTTTTTAGCTTCACTATTCTGCATCCTCGAAGAAGGTAGCTTTTAGAAGATGTCTTGGGTAAAGTCTTTTCCAGCAAATGAATCAGTGCTGGGACAGAACGAATGAGGAAGAGAGATACTAAAGTCCAAGAGAGCAGCTCCTTATTAACCCCGTAGCCTTTCTTTGTAGGCACATGAAGGCACTCGCATTATTCTGACCCTCTGTGAGCCATGCAGGGTTTGTGGGCCCTAAAGTCCAAGAGAGCAGCTCCTCATTAACCCCATAGCCTTTCTTTGTAGGCACATGAAGGCACTGCATAGGTGCAGATAGCAAGTTAATAAGTGTGACCTGCTAGAATAATTTGTGCGGCTCTGTAACACTTAAAGGGGGGGTTTCCTTCTCTTCCCCCACAGAGACTTGAAGCTAGACAACGTCCTCTTGGACAATGAGGGGCACATCAAAATTGCTGACTTTGGGATGTGCAAGGAGAACATGTTTGGAGATGCGAAGACAAGCACTTTCTGTGGGACTCCTGACTATATTGCTCCTGAGGTAGGTGTGGGGTCCAGGGAGATCAACAAGCTGCTGTGGGACATAGAACATGTCTTAAGACCTGACTGTTGGTCAGTGGTGGAGGCTGCAAAGAGTAATAACCTGCTTTGAGCAGTTCCAGGCTAGAAGCTGGATTCGAGTATGACTCAGAGCCTGTGTTGCTGTCTGGCATTGCATATTTTTGTGGCTTATTTATTTTTTGTGCAAAAATAAATAGATCCAAGAGGTAGGTCCTCCAATTCAGGGACAGAAAGAGCACGCGGAATGGGAAGCGTGTTCCCTAGCTAGTTAAAATTAGGCTTCCATGGCTGTACAGGTTCCTTGATAGCTGGTAGGGAGCTATGGTCAGCTCTAAGAGATGATGTTCATTACAGCCTAAGGGACAAAATAGAGAAAGGCAGGACAAAATGCCCACCTGGAGCTGATTCTCCCTCCTCATTGATCCTCCAAATCACCTTTTAGATAGAGAAGAGAGGCTGGGTCCACAATAAAGCAGAGATTGGGGTTCACCTTCCCTCTGGGATATGCTCTGATGCTTGAATAGGGATGGCACCCATAAGCTTTGACTTCTCTCTTACTCAGACAGATTCTTAGCTGGCTGCAAACACAGCCTGCATCACAAGCATCCTCCCAGAGACGTGTAAGGCACTATATGCTCTGAAAAGGCTCTGCCATCAGAGGCGTAACCTGAAAACTGAGCACAGGCTTGAAGGTCTGTCTAGATCTAAAAAACTACCAATAGTGTCTGTAAAAGGGATGGAGATGCTGGGAGACATAAACATGAGAGTGGTCATACATCCTGCTTTTCTCCTCCAAATGCCAGCAGTTGGAGAAGAGAGATTGCTGTCTGGAAGACAACTGGGACCTGCCTCTGATTCTCTGCTTTGGCTGTGCACAGTGCCAGAGCACCTCATGTCACTGCATGAATCCATCCCTGGAGGACATGCCTGCACAAGTTGCCTCCTGGTGAAGGAGGCTCTAAAACTAGAAATGATGGAGTTGAATAGGGGGAGGCTGTGCTTGAGCTGACAAGGTCAAGGCAGAGCTTGTACCTTGTGTTAAGATTCTGCTCTGTCCCTTTGACTAGGAAAGGATGGGCCTTGCATGGAGAGTCTCCAAACTCCCTGCAAAAAAATACCAACAGTTCCTCTTCTCCTTCTGCAGTTGGTATCTATTGATACCTGATGGAGAAAAGCTGACTCTGGCCTCCATGTGCCCATGCAATGAAACTGGGTGGTTACAGACACCTGACTCCAGCTTGCCAATAACAAGATCCTTTGCCCTTTCCCTTATTTCTTTCCATTTTTTCCCAGACACAAACTTGTTCTTTTTTTTTTTTTTTCCCCTAGTAAATTTAGATACTTTGGACTAGATCCCTCCAGAAAAGAGAAAGCTCCCTTAACCTGGTGATTTCACACAATTATAGATCTTAATATGGAGAGGCCTTGACTAATTAGGTGGCAAATTGGGGCCAAAGAAAACATTTTTCAGCTCAGAGAAGAGCCTACGAGTCATCCATGCATCATGTCCGACATCACTCTGAAATCCATTTATTTGCCTTTCAAGATCCCATTTCCTGATTTTAGTGTTTTCATGATGGATATTTGTACTTTTCAAATAGCTTTAAAAGCTTTTGGGTTTTACCCCTCCACTATAATGCATTGATCTTTCACTGTGCACCAAGGGCTCAATTCTGATCTCAGTTACACCACTGCTGACAGAAGGGGTGGTCTCTTCAAATCAGTTGGATTTGTGTTGCATAAGAGCAGGTGTAAGTGTGCTCTGCAATCAAGGTGTAATTGTCTTTTATTTCACTTCAATATGCTTTTATTTTAACCAAAAAAAAGCTATTTTCTGATCCTAAAAAAAAAAAAGAGAGCTAAGTGATAATCCATTATCTGTGATTTTACTTCATAGAAAAGACAAAGACTAAAATAGTTCAGAGTTTTATTTCTGCACCATCATTTATTTTAGAGATTCAACGAGTGCATATAAAACATTTTACCTCTAAATTGAAGGCACTGCTAGAGTTTATGGATCATCTCTCCCCCCAGAGGCAGGAGCACTGGACTTTTTGTCAGTATTTCAATGCAGCTGCTAGCACTGTAATTTGTTACAGACCCAGCACCTTGGCTACAGCCATGCAAATAAGGGGGCCTGGGGTCAGTAGAATAGCAATTTTTTAATTTCAGAAAATATTTGACAAAAAAAGACTTAACCTGAAATGAAATTTCTGAGTTTATTTACTTTTTTTTTCCAGAGAATTGTAAAGCTAATACAACTTTTCTTTAACTGCCATGAAACATTTAATTTCAATTTCCAGACATTTTATACTTTAAAAGGTAAAGCCTTATAAACCTAATATGTCTTTTCAGAAGGAAAGGCTGGGATGATTTTGTTTATAAGTGATCCAGAAGAAATATATTAGGAAGTCTTGCTGATTCCTTTTTTTTTTTGGCTCTGAGTGAAACACATTGTATATATTGCATCTTACATTCAAATAGCTTTTATGTCCTTTTAGAGTCTCCTCTTTTCACTTGTTTGGAGACAGATGTCTTAGTCATGAGCACTCTACATCAGCTCGAGTTTAGACTTCTGATATTAAGGTGCTGCGTTGCTAGATGTCACAGGTACATGAGGGGGATACTTCTCACCTAATATGAGAGAATTAATCGAAAAATGAAACATTAAATGGCATTTTATAATGCTGTAGAAGGATGAGCATCCCAGAAGACCAGTCATCCTTTCCTATCTAAGTCAGTTAAATCAATGTTTTCCCTCCATTGACTATAGCGAGACTCTGGATAACTAAATTAATGAGACACATAACTTTTGGCAATAAGATGAATCTGGGCCCATGTGGCAATTTATAATCAATGAAGACAAGCTATGAAAACAGTCAAGAAATTACTCACCCACTTCCACTGTACCTCTGAGCCAGCGGTAAAGATCACCTCTCTAAATCATAATTTTTCAACTATCAGCAGTTTCATGTGTACTGATCTGGATAGTTGTTCTCACTGGTATTAAACCGTCTCCAGGGCTTGTCATTGATACCTATGCCAGATCTATAGTATAGGGTATTACAGTGCAACCAAGCTGTGGGCTCAAGACTGAATATTGTGCCTTAAAATGAACTATTCCCCTCTCCAGCTCTAAAATCTTGATAAGGATGCTAGACCTCATAGTCATCACATCTACCTTTAGACATCTGCAATGTAAATATCTATATATGAGCAAGTTGTCCAATCTCCTTGATAACCAAAGGGGACAAACAGGGGGTCGTATTTTACAGCAGGTAGATATTCAGCTGAATGTCTAAAATTGGACTCATTCTCTTCCTTGACTACAAAAAGAGCTAACCATAACTGGTTCAGCTCTAATTGTCTATAACAGATATCTAAAGGCAGGTGAAATTAATTTTGCTTCCCTAGAGGGAAAGTTTGAGAACTTGGTGATATTTGGCCAAGTTTGTAGGGTAAGAAAAGGGCACATCCTTTCTTAGGGGAAGAAAAGGGCACATCCCTTCTTAGGGGATGTCATCACTCCAGCCATCCCCCCTGGCCCCCACACATTGGATGTAGCCTTCACTTTATAGTTGACACACAAAGGCACAAACCAATTGATTGACCAAACTCTCATTGCTCTAGCTACAACTCAGTTGCTCTCAAGAGGATAGATCAGCAACTGCTTTTTAATGTTTTTCCTGGGACAGATGTTGCTGGAAGAGATTCACACCATTTCTATGGACTGACAGTCCTAAAGTTCCCTTACATTGCCACACTTGTAGTTTTAAAATACAGCTTGTGTGAGGTAAATCAGTCCTAAGATGTTAATGCTTAACCATTTGTCTTCTTGGACTTCGTGAACCTGATTTGAACCTTTGGGATAACTTGGAGGGCAGGCAAAAGATGACTTGCCTCCCTTTTCATGTTTGAGATCTCTCTGGTAGCCAAGGATTTATTCAAGTTACTGAAGGCTTACGTGCAACCTGTCACCTGTGGTGTTAAGGGCTGGTTTGTCACCCAGGTGTGGCTGTGACTTGGAGCTCTTGGCAAGCACCTCTGCTATCCCACTCAGCACAAAGCAGCAGTTGAAAGGTCAAGGTCTGGCCACCCTTCTGAAGTTGAAATATGTCAGACATTTTGCATCTGTCTTTGTCACTCCTCCCTTTGGGCAGATATTGCTGGGGCAGAAGTACAACACCTCCGTTGACTGGTGGTCCTTTGGTGTCCTCCTGTATGAGATGCTTATTGGGCAGTCTCCTTTCCATGGCCAAGATGAAGAGGAGCTTTTCCAGTCTATCCGTATGGATAACCCGTTCTACCCTCGCTGGCTTGACAAGGATGCAAAGGACATTTTGGTGAAGGTAAGAATTGCCACATGTCAAACAGAAGTTCTTTTGTGAGAACTGTCACCTTTGATTTGTGCATCTTCAGCTGTTGTTCAGAGAAACAAATTTAGTGTGTTAGGACCAGAAAGAGTCACTTTCTTGTCTGAGGACCTCAAAGAACACCTGATCTAAGTCATAAGGCCATCTCTACGTCTTCTTTCTCCTGAGCTTTGATAATGGCTCCTCACATCCAGAAAGTTGGATTGCAGGGTATCATATACCAGCAGAGATCAGTTTATTTGCAGAGCAATCCTTTAGGTGCAAGGCATGTTAAATCCTGGAAAAGATACTCTGCCAGGCTTCAAACTAGGAGTTACAGGAAATTATGGGTTTGAAGTGGTTCATGTGCCTCTGAGATAGGAGAACGTCTGGGGTAGATTGCCTTGGTGTTCAGCTTGATTTTCATGAGAGAATTTTTAACATGTTTGCACTGAGCTAAAGAGCAGGTTGACAAAGCCTGAGCTGTGTCCTGAAGTGGCAGAACCCACTGAAAATAGTAGCACCATGTCATTTGCATTTTTGGCCCTTTTAATCTCCTACATGGGAATGTCCACTAGACCAGGTTGCTCAAAGCCCCATCCAACCTGGTCTAATTAATGGAGAAAAACAGACAGCTTAGGTGCAAATCTTCTGACCAACTTTACAGGGCAGGCAGGTTGGAACTAGATGAACTTTACGGTCCCTTCCAACCTAAACCTTTCTGTGATTCTATGAATTATAAAGGATTGGATACAGACACTCCAGTTGTCCAAAGGTATAGAAGATGAATGCAACTCCACATAGGCTAGGCTAGTATTTTCACAAATTATGCTTATATTTCAACAGTAAAAGAAATCCTGATAACAAGAAATTGTCCAAACAAAAGCTTGCAAGTGTGATCTAGATATTTCACCTGTGTAGTTGCATATTTGCAAGCTCAGACATGTATATTGTTGCCCCTGTAGCAAATTTGTCCTCTCTCTGCTGCAAAGGAAAAACATGGTCAAGGTCTCTCAGTTTTGGCCTATTAGGCTAAGAATCTGAACTGGCTCCCTAATGAGAAATTTTCTAAGTTAGAAGAGTCTTCACACTCTCACCAACCGTGCTTGAGTTTGAAGTCTGAGACCCTACCTGGGAGCTCTGCCATAATGAATATACTGTTATTGATAAAAGACTAAGGTATTTATCTTCCTTCAACATTCTAGCTTTTTGTGAGAGAACCTGAGAGGAGACTGGGAGCAAGAGGAAACATCCGCCAGCATGCCTTTTTCCGGGAAATAAACTGGGAGGCTTTAGAAGAAAGAAGGATGGAACCTCCTTTCAAACCGAGAGTGGTAATGATGCATCTTCTTTCATTTGCACTCGTCTCATGTCTTTCTTTTCTTGAGTCATTCATTCCCTAAATATTTAAACCCTCCAGCTGGCATTAAACCAAAGCCAGGACCCACAGTAATGTTGTAAACACATTTATTTAGGGGCACTGTCCAAAATCTTCAGCCATGGGTCTTTAATATCAGAGACCTCAAAGCCTGTTTAGATTCATGGTGTCAGCCTTTTAAAGGTCGAGAAATGTTTGCTTCACACTGGAACTAACCATTTTAGGCACCAAGTTAATGCTTTCAAAATATCCTCAAACTTTTAGGGTTATCTTCTGGAGTTGTTCTGTACATGCAACTTCTCTGTCTAAAAGTAGATGGAGGACTTTGGTGTTGGGCAGTCAGAATGGAAAGTGTTTACTCCTACTTACATGTCCAAATGCAGGTTAAATTGTTCATAGGCTGTCTGGTATGGTGTGTACATCAGATACAAGCAGCTGGAACCATCTACAGTTTGGATCTGCCACAGCCTCCAGTCATTGGAAAGACAATTGTGAACTATACACCTCTATTGGCTGGGATGCCTTGCTTGGTCATCATGACTACTCCTTTCTGGTGGCTGTAAGCCCAGGTCTGGCATGCCCACACCTGACAAACCATAAATTACTCATTATTTTCTCAGTTACTATAGCAGGGGTCTGGATGACACTTAAAACATCTTAACCACATAAGTGCAACCCATTCTGTGATTATCTTTCACTGCACTGCAGAAGAAAAAACAGTTCAAATAACCATGTGGTTAGCTAAGTCAGGACTGTTAATAGCAGTCCAATTAAACTATTAAAGTCCTATTATGACAATAATATAATTTAATTTGACAAGTGCATCATACTTTCATTTTACAGTCCTTCAAAAGTGTTATTTACTTGATGGGTCCAGTCTGCTGTGTTACAAAGCTGTAACATCCCTGCCTGGCAGAACTCATGGATCACAGGCTCAGTGTCTCCATTACTACTTTAATAGGACGGTAATAAGGAAGTGGTTCGTGCTTGTTGCTGGATATTAAGAGCTCAGACAGAAGTTTGCTGCAGTTTGACAGGTTACTGTGCATCGTTTGGGCTGCAGTAGCTTAATCATTGTGCAAAAAGCCAAGAGCAGATGCATTGGGGGTTCCCTGGCTGAAATGAGCTCGCTCCTGACTGGTTGAGCTGAGCCCATAGGAAGCAGACCAATAGGGCCAGTAACATTAGAATGAGGATCTAAATATTAGTGGTTTGACATCAATTTTTTTTTTCTTTTTCTTGAAGAAATCTCCGAGTGACTGTAGCAACTTTGACAAGGAATTCCTAAATGAAAAACCTAGACTGTCCTGTGCCGACAGAGCACTGATTAACAGCATGGACCAAAATATGTTCAGCAACTTTTCTTTCGTGAACCCTAAAATGGAGAAAATATTTTCCTGAGGTCTGCCTTACTGAAGGAATTCTCTGTAATTGTTTGAGTAACACTTTGTCGACTGAAGACTGTGCATGGTTGTTTTTATCAAGAACCCTCCAGAAAAACACATCAGTGAAGTTTGTACCATACCTCTGGTTTCTCTGTAAGAAAAAAAAACAAGTGTATTTGAGCTTCTGGTGATGTCAGTGCCCATTTCTGCAATTATCTACTAGGCCCTTCTTCTGAAGGACAAGTAGTTTGCTCAAGTCCTGAGGGCATCTGGGAAGACTTCAGGCTGGATGCCTTGGTAACCTCCACTTGTACGTATGCAGAAATGTGCATGTGTGCTCAGGAGTTGTTTTTAAGAAGCAATTTAACTCCCTACACACTTTAAAAATAATGTTCACAGGTGTTAGGATTCGATTTTGGAATTGTGACAAAGAGACTTTGCAGGTGCCCATTCCAGCATTTGTACATCTCAATCAGAGGCCCCAGAACTAAGGACTCAACTCTGAAGGAGGATCGTTGCCATGGCAGAAAACCAGTGGTTTATACTTCATATTTGAAGGATGGGAAGCTGCAGACCAGCAGAAAGCCTCGAAAGCCCCTGTTCTAAAGCTTTAACCATCCTCACACACACCAGGCTCAGAGCAAAATCTGGGCTGAGCTTTCTGGAGTTTTATCCTAAAACTGCATGAGAAAGATGGAAGAGGTATCCTCCAGCCATTGTTTAAGCACCATAAAACTGGTCTTCCAGTCTCAGCATTGGTATATTTTACTTGAAGGGTGTTAAACAGTCCTTGCAAAGGCCGATATACTTTATATCACTGTAAATGATGTTCCAGCTCTTTGGCATGCATGGTGGGCATAGGTCAACAAGCAGCACCCAACAGTCACAGGGCAGGACAGCACATCGGGTGAGGTCTCCTTCACCTTGTGACATTTTGCTGTGTGTTCTATCCCTTTGCAGCCTGTGGAAATGTAGATGGGTTGAAAAAAAAAGTCTTTTCTGCACTTCTTTCACCGTGGGAGCCTTTTAAATAAAGATGAACTGCTTTCTCAGGTTGGAGAGATGTACAACCATCCGGTTCCTGCTTGTCACTGAGACACCAGTTAAATACTGGCTCAAAATTAAGTCAAACCCCAAATAGAGGATTCTGGAAGAGCTTAGACTTAGGCAGTCACCCAAGTTGGTGGTTGTGCTCTAATTGAAGTGTATACATTTGGAGCTTTGTTGCATCAACCCCTCTAGTCCATGGAGAGGAGAAGCTCCAGAAGATGAGTCATCCCAAAATGAGATTCCCTTCAGAGGTGCTTTTCTGGCTCTGCTGGAGCTGGTTGTCAACTTGGACCTTCCAATAGGACGGATGCAGCCGTGAAGGCAGTGCTGGGGTGTCGTTGGCCCTGGCTGCAGGCACCGAATCCTGCAGGACCACGATCAGAAGTGCCTAACTTCAGTTAGAAAAGCAGAGCATCCTGAAAAAGGTTTCAGTCCAGTGACACACATTGAAAACCTTGTTTGTGCTGCATGAAATGCAGGGGGCATCTGTGCTCACAGTTTGTACAGCTGGTCATCATGTTTAATTAGAACGGTTAGCATGAATTTTTTAAATGCCAGTGCTGTTTGTACAGTTTAATAAAATGTTGTGTACAATGGGAAAGCGGGCAGTGAAGTGATTAAATAGGGGCAAAGAATAGGGGTGCTTAGAAAAAGCCATTTAAATGGCTCTGCGCTCTCTGGGGCATGTTCCCCAGAGGAATTTCAACCCATAAATACACTGGATCAGCAAGCATTAGCACAACTGTAACTACTCCACAGATCAGTATCTTAAAAGAAAAGGATTTGGCGCTCTGCAAAGGTATCCGTGGAGAGACTAAAATGTTCCGTTTCACCACCAGAAGTTGACACAGCTGTAAATGAGGTCTGGTATCTCAAAGGGGTCACAGAGCCAGATGTGCAGAGGTCGTTACTATTAGAGGGCAGTTCAGGTCACCTTCCTTTGACACCTGAATGAGGCTGGATTATCCGAGTTCTGGGAGGGCCTGACTCCCTCCACATGCTATGGATGGAGCCTGGATGGCCACATCCAGACTAGAGACTGCATTTCTAATCATTTGAAGATTGGTAGCACCTTACTCTAAACAACCGTTAAGGATGATTTCTTTGCAACAGCACAGTGGTTTGTGCTTGACACCAATGTGGGGACACCCCAAGAGTGTAAAGTAAGGAAGTCAGGTGCTGAATCACCTCTTGTGGTTAAGTAACTGAAGAGCAACAGGGTTTAACACCTCTCTGACCAGAGGCAGGGCTCTCTGCACATCATCTGTGGTCCCATAAAGCTAAAGCAGCCAAACGGAAGAGTAAATGCTAGAGCAGAGATGGCATTAGGCTTACTTTAGGGCTTTTGATGCAAACCACAAGAAGAAGTGCCTGCTTCTCACTGCAAGGTGTCTTCAGCTTAAAAACCAAAGAAACCCATTAAGGATGGGGGCAGGGAACCGGGGAGAGGTGGGTACGAGCCACCACGAACATGCGTGCCGTGTGTCTCACCAGTCCCACATCCTGAAAACCCTCCCAGCTGTGCCTGTGGTGTGTGAAGAGTGACGTGGTAAGCGGCAAGCGTTTTCCTGTGGTGGCAACGATTGAGAGATAGGAGCCAGTGAGGACTGAAAGCCAAACACCCGCACGGAAATGAGCACGAGCACAAGTCCTCACAGAGATGCTCCTTTGCCTTGGCTAAACCTGGTACCTCCGTACCCATCTTGTCTTTTCTGCTTTCTTTTTTTTCCCTTCCTTTTCTTTCCCGTCCTCCACAAAATGTTCATTTTATGACATAGTAGATGGGCTGGAACTTGCCAGGTTTGGTTATTCATTCGCTGATGGCCCAATTCTGTTCTGGAGCCCCATGGGATCACAGCAGTGCTGTAGGAGCATGGCATCTGCATATATCAGGGTCTGACCTCCAGCCCCACCCAATTCAACTCAAGGTTTGGTAGTCCTCACCACCCAACTGCTCTTTCCCCAGTCTTGCTGCTTTGCTTGAGAGATGCACAAATTCCTACTTCTTGGCACTCACCAAACCAAACCTCAGGCTGAAAATGGGTCATGTTGAGTGGGATTCACCAGTGAGTGACAGCCCTGATTTCAGCCCTCCTGCAAAGACCTCCCAGAGGAGGTTGGTTGGTTGGTCTCACAGCTCCTCAGCATGTTGCCCAGGTGTATGTTTGCCTCTCCCAATGGGAAGACCAAGCTCCATCTTGCACCCCACCATCCTCTTTGTTGCCCATTCAGAAAGGAAAGGCAATTTTGCCCAGTGACTACCAGGCACATCTTGCAGTGGAGATATATCACCAGAAGTCTCTGTCAGCTAGTACAGCTCCAAATAATGGGTACTGCAAGTAGGTGTGCTCCTCCCTCTACTATTGCATTTGTACCTTAGACACTTAAAACCCAAGAGTGGGATCACAGCTGTGACATAAACTGCTCTCTCACTCCAAGAGATGCCAGCTCAGCCTGGCGTATCACCTACAGCAGCCAAGATCATAATCTATACGTGCCCCAAAGCGTGCCTTGCGGTGTTCTGAAGCCAGCGGAGGTCTCAGTACAGACCACAGGAAGCTTTTCTACCTTCCTTACTAAGAATTGTTGTCTTTGCTGTATCACAGCACCCAAGACAGCACATGCAGAGCTGGTGAAATACAGGCATTGATGTATTTCTGGCTCTTCTGTAACTGGCACTGGTGACTGTACCTGACATGATGGGGTCCATTCTACTGTTTGGTAAAAGGTGTGATGGAGTCCTTTATCCTCTATATTACCTTCATGTTTATATACACAGGGATATGAAATAATTGAAAAGTGAAAGCAAAGTGAAACAAAGAAAAAGTGTCTTCCCTTCTCCCACACTAAAGCAGAAATAACCAGAGAGGCACAAAGCATAGTATTTGTGGTCTTTCAAGAACTGTCTTTGCATTCAATCTCCACCAGGACATTCAGTTTAATTTTGAATCTGAAGATCTGGTGAGTCAAAAAGTCAAAGCAGAGCTCTGCCAAAATTTTTTTTCTACCTGCATAAAAATGGTACAGAAGCTCACTGCAACCCCCCAACATCTTTTGAGATGGTCAACAAAGGCTAGATGATCTCTCAGTGGGGTTAAGTGAAAGCAAAACTGAACTAACAATATTCAACACAACCTTCCAGAGACACATGTCTTAGGGGGAAGACAATCCTGTGGTTAGGGATTACTGAGTCTTTGTAGACCCAGATTTATTTCCAAGTTCTGCTATACGTATGTCCTGTGGCCTGGTGCAAGCACTTTGACTTTTCTTCCTCTGAATGGACATAGTTCATACCCAGTTGCTCTAAGTTGTTTGAACAGAGGCTCACAGGATGGAATTCAAGCTCAATTAAACAGAGTTGTCTAAAAGTATGTAAAGTTCATAAAAATTTAACTAGCTGTATCCAAAGTAATCATCTGTATTTTCTCTATTATCAGTAGAAAGAGTCTAAGAGTGATTCATCCCATCCTAAGACAGAAAACCAGAGTTGTCCTCTGAACTTTCTTTCCCTCCACTTCCTAGAAAAGTAGGCAAGTGCTGCCCTGTGTGTGTTTGCACATCACCTCAAAGATGGAGGTGAGCCTTAAGAGTCTGTAGACCCCTTAGACTCCTTCTTGCCCTCCTTGAATATAGGAGTGACATTTGCTTTCTTCTGTTATGCACTTCAGTTAAAGGCCAGGCTCATGATACAGGTCTTGATCACTTTGAAACCAAAAAGATCCTACCTGTCTGTCTGTGGCTGGATATAGCCCAGTTGTAGTCTGCCTGCAGCTTAGCTTAGAAAGCTAAGATACTAAGTCACAGACTTTTCCTACAGTCAATTGCTGTAAAGAAGCTGAAGCCCTTTTAGGAGTATTTGAAAAGGTCCTGGGACAGCCACTGGTAGGTTGAGATCTAGCAAGACTCTGCCCCTATGTGCCTTGCCTGAACAGAGCCTGGGTCCATGCTAACATGGTGGGTGTGCTTGGGCTCTCCAGCTTCAGTGCAGCTACAACCTGCAACTGCACCCAAGGGAGTTGGGTAGTGAGTGATGCACTGGTCTTTAAAGCCATCCAGGACCCCCAGTGTAACTGATCTGTAGCACTCAGGAGCATGGTCAGTCACTTAACCTGAGATTTCTCATCGAAGCAATGATGTTGCCTCCAAAACTTAAGTGGGTTGAAAGCTTGGCTAAATAACTTGAGTATCGTAGGAGATGCTTGGTTAAGACGAACCTACAGGAATGATGAAGGGCAGAGGCTCTTTCTCATTCTACATTTTCACATGTTAAATTAAAAAAACACTTAATCTCTGTTCCAAGGAGCAACTGAATTCTGTCTGTCTGGGACCCATCTATCACACAACCCATGCTGCTCCACTGCCTAAACAAAAACCTGCCGGTGTATAGCAGCTGAAGACATGAATCATTATTTTAATAATCACCTAGAGGAAAGCATGCTGTTTGAGGGGAGAGAAAATAAAAATTAAGCATCACATTTAATTTATGATGCGGCCCTTTATTTTAAGGGAACATAAACAGAAAATATTCAGACATCAAAGGAAGAATCTCAGCTTTCACTTCTAAATTCTTCTTTATTATTGTTGTTAGCCTCCCAGTAGCAATGAAAATGAGTTCCCCAGTAATCATTTCCATTTAATTTTCAGCTCCTTTCTGTTGATAACATTGTGTATAACCTTTTTTCTAACACTTACTTTAAATTGTGTACTTTGATATTCCATTCAGCTAGTGGGGAAAGAAAAATCCCCTCTAAAAAAGCCATTTTATCTCTGCTCTACATGAGCTTGGCAGGGTAATGTGATATCTCAGAGAGTATATTTATTTTAAATCACTGGTGTTTTCCAGCAGGGTGAAATTCTTCAAGATATTCAAGGCTCATTGCCTCCATCCTTTCCCAAAAATGTCATGGGGCCAAAGTAGTGGAGAAAAAGGGACAAAACAGCAACCCTCATTCAAAAGAATCAATAATCAACCCAGAAAATCAACTCAGTTCATCAGCTGTTTTGATGAGGTCTCCACTGACTATCACAGGACCAGGAGACCTGTCTCCCATGTAGGTACCTAAAGTCAAGACCTTAGAGCCCCTTCCAGTACATAAAGGGGCCTACAGGAGAGATGGGGAGGGACTCTTGATCAGGGAGTGAAGTGATAGGATGAGGGGAAATGGTTTTAAACTGAAAGGGAGGAGATTTAGGTTAAATTAGGAAGAAATTCTTTACTCTGAGGGTGTTGAGACATTGGCCCAGGTTGCCCAGAGCAGCTGTGGATGCCCCATGACTTGGATCCACAATTTCTGAATACCTGGTCATCTTTGCACATGGAAATTTAGTTTATATCAGTGACTCTCAGGCTCTTTTTCTCTCATTCACTCACTGTGTTTAAATTATTCCTTTCTTTTTACTCAGTCAGCGGAGAATTTAAATTTGCTGATGTCAGGATCTCTGAACAGATGGGAGAGCAGTATTGATTATGCAGTTGAGAGTAGGACATAAATAGCTTGTTAAAAGTAAATAATAATAGTTTAAATGTTGTGTACAAACCTTTATAAAACCTAGTGAAGCAAATCAAATAATCCTTCCCAGAAATCTATCCGAGTTTTTAACAAGGTGATGAAATTCAAAAGCCTTTTTCACTTACTTATGTTAGTGCTGATATAAGAGCTGATTGAATTAACAGTCTGGAACTGCTAGAGATGAGCCTGTCTTCAACATCCCAGCCAAATGAGATGTTTGCAGCTGATGTGTGAAAGGGAAAAGAGAATTGATGAGGGAGAGAGAGCAGGAGGACAGGAGTTGCAGAGTGCAAGCCAGTTTTGTGCGGAGTAGAGAGGGAAATTTATTTTTCATCATAAATTCAAAGTCTGGGCCCAAACTCACTCTGTTGTGTGTGATGTTCAAATTGGGGTCTAAGGCAGGGCATGGTATAAAGCCATGGATGAAATGTATCTTTATTGATTTTGGTTCAGGTTTGATATGTACAAAGTCCTTCTGAACTGAGAGCATTGTGAAGTCCATGCTCAAAACCACCTGTCCTTCCATCCACGAGCCACACAGACTTGGCTTTTCATGGTCATGATAAGTAGAAAGATAGATTAAAATTTTAAGGTAAGGCAACAAAGAGGAGATCTGAAGAAAGAAAAATTATTTTGAGCTTGAGCAGCTATTACCACTGGTGTAAATGCAGTGCTTTCCTGATTTATGTGTGTGCCAATCGGTCAGAAGCAGGACAAGGTCTGCAGCAGAGACTGAGTTAGTCTGTGAGGAGCGTTGAAAATCGTAACTATAGCTCAAGCTGGTGAACAAGTTATTTTTACAAAAGAAGGGTCTTGCAAACTATTCATCTGGGAGAAGGCAGAGTTTTCCTGGGGATCAATTTGCTGTTGTTTTCAGATTAACCTGTTTTAGCTCGACCTCAACCCACAACCAAGAGTGGGTTCAGCAGCAGAGCCACAAAGGACATGCACCCATGTACTCACATGGATGGCAGGACTGGCCCTTTCCCCTGAAATGCTGGAGATACCTCCTCCAGAAGGACATTGCTTCCCTCAAGTGTTCATCACAGCTGCTGCAGAAGGAAATACACTGAGATCATACAGCCTTCATCTCCCAGAGACAACTGCCTGACCAGAGCAGGGATTCAAAGCCTACGGGGCTCCCCTAATTGGTGAACGATCTGAGCCATTTGTCCTGAGCTCTGCTTTTCATGATGTAGGGTTGGGCACTATGGAGTAGCTCCCTGCTCTCTTCCAACTCTGATGTAATGAGCAGGGAGGAAACTCCCTCCTTTGCACCCACGACATTTTGAAAGTTTTCAATAACTGGTTTCAGAGAAGCTGAAATACTATAAACAGGCTTTGTTGAGATGTTTTCAGCTGAAATTTCTTACAGATTCAGGGTGCTTTGGAAAAATTCTCATTGTGAGAAAAAGTAAGAGATCCCATCGACTGTCTTTTCAAGCAGATTTACCCATCCAATGCAGAGGTAAATATCTGACCCCAGTACTTTCAGCAGAAGCCACAACCTAGAAATCTGAGATATTTCTCAGGCTGGAATACAAATCAGAGCAGCAAAGCAAAAATTCCTACACACTCTCATAAGCAAAAAAAAAAAAAAAAAAAAAAAGAAAAAAAACCCAAACAAACAAAACCCAAAAAAACCCCCAAAAACCTAAAAATTTTGAAATAACTTTGCATACAACAAATAATTAACTTGTGGAACTCACTGCTGAAGGATAGTATGGAGCTTAACAGCACACCAAATTTTTTAGCCTTTTTTAGTGAAACACTTGTGGAATAGGAAAAAAAAAAAAAAAAAAGAGTAAGCTCAGCTGGATCAGATTGATACATGGTGCACAAACATCTCTCTGACCATGGTGAGAAGTCATTGTATGGGGAAGAAGTCTAACAACAGACTTCTTTTTTTCCACTTTTTTCCTCCCTTTCAGTTCCAAACACAAAGTAAGGAAGGAATAGAATGATCAACAGAAAAGATGGTTTTGTGACAATGGCAATACAGGAGGGATTTGGATAAAGTTCCATTTCCCAGACTTGCCAGAGATTTCCAGGGTGATCTTAGCAAAGGGCAAATATTACCTCTGCACATATCCTTTCCTATAAAAGAGAGGACAAGTGTTCTTCTAAAAGGAGGTGTGGTAAGTATAGAGCCAACACACTTTGGAGAAGTTCTGCCAATATATGGGGAGGAAAACCACAGGCATTAGATGAAAAGACCAATAAAGGAAAAATTGTTTAAGCCATGTTACTTCTGATTCACATTTTAAAAAAAGAAGGAAATTCCCACAAAGAAGAATTTTCATTTTGAGCAGAAGGATGCTGTGTAACAACATTAAGGCATCACATCAATATTAAAGGGAATTGCTGCTATAAACAAGTTATCTGATAAATTGAGAATCTTTTGTTTGTTTGTTTGCCTTAATTATTCACAAACAGGTGGTAGTTTTACTAATTTGTACTTTATTCAAAATAGCTGGTGTAAACATATTTTTATCTCTCTGATAGCAGGACAGTAGTGTTCTCATTACTCCTTCCTGACTATTTGTGCCACATGTTGGGTATTAAATCACCCACCAGCAATGAGGCGGGTGCCACTGCAGCATCAGCTGTCTCTTAAAAACAAAATTTAAAAAAAGGAGGAAAAAAATCCTTTTCCTTTTTTTTTTTTTTGTTGGCAAATTATCTGCAAAAAGCTCAGCATTGTTTGAATAATAAAAAAGCTTTTACAGATGGCCACAAAAGCGTTTGCAGCGAGAGTATTCTCATGAATATTTATTCTCACCAATTCTCCTGACAACTTAACTTTCCGCAGACGCACTTACAAGCAAACACTCAAACAGTCTCAGTAAAGCAAATAAAAAAGTTTTGCACATAAACACAAGAATGCTCACAGATTATTTATTTTGCAGCACTAGCTAGAAATCTCACTCTGAACAGAAGAAAAGCCCTCTTGTGTTCAACTCTTTCAATGCACAGATGAAAAATTACATCCTTCCTGAAGAGCTTGGTCTAAGTGCACAAAAATATGAATGATACTGTCCTCATTTTACAGATGGGGAACTGATGTTGACCACAATGGAGAGGCTTGCCCTAAATTAGATAGCAAACGGCAGAATCACACAATTAACCTCTACTCTCTCTGAATTCCCATCTTTCTACAAGGTTCAGATCTAGATACTTTTTACCCAGCAGTGATTTAGGGACTTTTTAGTGTATGGATTTTTGGCCTTACACTCTTTCATAACTCCAAGCAACATGCTCTGCTATACAGAGTATCTTATATAACCAATTTATAGTTATATAGGATATATATATCAATAGATATACATATATCAATGTGTATCTGTATATATACATACCATTATCAATCCACTTCATATCCTAGTAGAGGCAAGAATTGAAATTACTCATTTCAATAAGCATGGACTATTTTGCCGCAGCCAAATTCCATGTTCATTACATGATTTTTGAAATAAAGGCAAAGTCTTTTTCTGAGTTGCCATAGTAAATAGTATTTTAATGGCAAAGCACATCGGGTGCAGGGCACAGAGACTGGAGGTATGGAGGCTGACGTATTCAGTTGAGATACTTCTATCCACATGGTTCTTTTTGCGTAAGTTGAATCATTGCAGATTATGTCCAGTTGAAAGGAAACAGTATATTCTGTGGTGTTTAAAGATGTCACACTAGTTGCAGAGCTTTTGGAAACCATTGAGTCAGCAGGAGAAACACAATGCTGGTTCCAGCTATTGGGCAGTTATTTAAAACAAAGCAAACAGAAACAAAAAAAGCCACTTGTGAATTCAACAGATGCAGTGAATTCCCTGCTTTGCGAAGGCTAAAGTGTTTGCACAGAGGAAAGGGGCACTTTTATTAACATAAAGGTCACTGCAGTTCAATTTTTTGTTCAAATGAATTATTCAGTATTTTCTATTAATCTCATTAAATGTGCATGTCTGTAAACAAATTCTGGAGATGCAGAGAAAATCAAAGACTAGCAAAAAGCACGTGCAGTGATGGAAAAGCAACAGGACAGACACCTTATGGATGTACAAAAGAGCACAGCCAGATTTTAACCCAACCTAGGAAATGTACATGAGGGCTCAAACTGGCATCTGAATTCTTGTGAACCATGTTCCTTCTCAGGGCTCTCTTGCCTTTCCCATGCACGGCTGGCTTCTTGCAGTTGTGTTTGCAGCAGTGCTTAAACAATGGAAGAGCCTGTGACCCACAAAACCCCATCACTGAATCATTTAGATACCCAGGCCCCCAGGTAAAAACAGGATCAAAGTCACTCAAGGAAGAATTAGCTTAAAGTCCTCCTCAACCTATGTGGCTGGTGTTTCCCAATGGTGTTTCAAAGTCTTTGGAGATGCTATCCAGTCAGAAAGACTAGTTTCATGGAATTAGGTAGAATTTAGGCACCAAACTAACTCATTTCCTTTTCAGGATATTGAGATGCTTAACTTCCTTTAAGTGGAAGCTGGAAACAACAAAGACATTTTAGATGATATGTCAACAATTACCCTAAACTCTCTGGCACAGATCTAGTCTCTCTATGTCTGTACATCTAGCAGAACTCAAGCGTCTTGGATTGACTTTCTAGACATAAGTGGTACTAAGAAATAATGTTTTTCACTTTTCATCATATGGTAAACTAATGTCCATGTCCAGCACCTGGTCATTGGAGCTCTGGAGCCGCTAAAAAGTCAAAATACTGGGGAGGGGGGAAAAAACCACCACAGCATCTCCTGTTCAAGAATTGTCTGTGCACAGACTTTGAATTGTCAACAACTCATTCATCAGCCACGTTTATTTGAGGAGTGCTTTGTACAGCCATCTCATCATTTATCTTTGCAGCCTAATCTTTTGCAATAGCTGTCCTCACTTGCACTTTATCAACCTGATTGGGTGATGGTCTCACTGTAAATCTTCCCTTCACCTACTGGTTCTGGGTCCATAACACACTTCACTTCTAGGCATCCCTGTTGGGCCAACAACTTGAGCTAACAACTCTTCTGGTTAAAGGGAACACCCCAGTTACAGAATAACTATGTGCTATATCTTGGTATAATGAATTCCCAGTGTTCAGCTATTAAAAACTTGGTTTCATTTACAGCCCTGCCTGAGCACAGAAGTAAACTTATATCCAATACTCACCTCCATTCTAAGCTTCCACATCCTGTTCTGGTAGGTGGTGGTTTGAGACTTGGTACAGGTGTCCTTTTGTCTATGGATTTTGTCTCTCCTGAAGTTGTTCTCCTCAGACTGAGAACAGAATGAAATCAAAAAGTAGTATTAAACAAGCTAAAATTGCAAAGAACTGTGCATTGTCACTCTGAGCTTGTAAACAGGGCAAGGTTCCTGCAGCTCTGAAGTCTGGTGTTGCACATAACTTCTTGCAAACTTTCTAGTTCTTGTGTGCCAGAGAAACGTTCTCTCTTCTCAGAACTCCTCTTCCTTGTAACTACAACTACTTATTCACATGACAATAGCACCAGCCTATTTTTTTTTCTTTAAATATAGTACAGAGATATTTTTTCACTGAAACAGAAAAACACAAAACGAATTGCAAGTAGATCACCCTGGTGTACAGTTGTGTCAGATTCAAAAAGAACAGACAAGTTCAAAACCAAACGATGGCATGAAAGAAGGCTCTCCAAAACAAAGTTGATTCATAATCAATTTGACAATGTCAAATAAATCTTCAAGGACACTAATTTAATCTCAAACATATTTGGTGCTACTGTACTAGCTCTAAATAGCCCAGGAAGGTCTTTTGATATTTAATTTCTTAGTATGGACACAGCCATACAGACATGACGAAATGTGCCCACTCATGACAAAGGCAGTAAGAGCTCAGCTATTGGAAATTTTGTTTTGCAGCAACCAGCTGAACAGTTAGCAAATATGGGTTGGCAAGTCAATAAGCGCATTTGTATTGCTCCATTACTCTATTTCTCTGCTTTTGGCCAACAAGAGCCTCAAAGGTTCACAGAATACTGAAGAGGGAAGAGGAGAGCTTTTCTGAAAGAAGCTGATCCTTACCAAATTGCTCTACTGTGGAGGACAGCCCAAGCTACACAGAGAACTGTGATCGATTATCTTCTCAAATGGTTTCTTTACCTGCTTTTGTGTTCTTGGAGTCTGTAGGTGGAGATTTTTCTTCAAATTTGAATCCCAGCTGGTGGTCAATTATTGCCTAATTCCCCTGGATCGTTTGTAGTTCTTCCACAAGCAACACTTCCTCACTAACTCAGGCTGACTGCAGGTGTAGATCATGTGAATTATGATCTGATGCCATTTGATCGGAAATAGTTCTTCCGACTTCATGACCTTCCACTAAAGCTTTTAGCAAAGTTTTTTGCTGAGAAGACAAGGAAGTTAAGGGGATATTTTGTTGCTCTGGGTGATCAAGCCCGCTGATTTGTAATTGCTGGCTGGCCATCCTTGTGAGACGGTGAGCGCAACTGAGGCAGGTTACAGCATTTTTTATTGTGCCCACCTGGGTGACTGTTACACTTAGAGCATACTTCCAGCGTGCTGCATTTTGTGCTTGCAAATGTGAAACCTGCTTTCCTAATGAGTTGCTTTAATTACCTGTTTGAGTGGAATTTTCTGCCAGCAAACTCATTTGCTAAAATACGCATGGAAGGTAAACTCAAAAGAATATCAATTGTGAGTGCGTCTGGAAATTAGAGTGAATATTCACAGTGCTTATTTGACAGTAATTGCTATGATGTAGTAAATCTGGGGTATTTTTATGCCTGGAACCATGATTCCTGAGTGCTAGAGGCATCTGAGTTATACACATCCACTTCACTTGTACAGATGCTGAATCCAGTTGAGGTTGGGCATGAAAGAAAGTCATTTTCATCTGACACCCATTTGTTGGTTTAAATAAAAATGATCTGGCAATGATAGCTCATTTCCTGCAGCTGAGAAGCTGTACCAATAATTGCCAACCCTAACATCATTCGCTGCAGAGAAGCCTGAAGCTGGATGAGTGAGGGTGATGGCACCTCAGTCCCATAGTCCCATCACACCTCCTCCCAGGTCTCCTCTGAGCTCAGGGGGAGAGAGAGCTGCCACCCCTGCCCAGGCCAGGACAACAGGGTGCTCACATCCCTCTGAAAGCACAAGATGGTGCTTTCTAATACAGAGAGGGCTACAATTGACTTTTTTATCCCCTTAGCCTCCCTTAATTCCCTCATTAAGCCCAAACCCATCCAGTATCAGTTGTTGTTAACTCTGTCCTGGAAATCCGGTGGCAGCTTTTCAGCAAAGCTGGCTGCAAAAAGCCTCAGCTGAAGCAAAAACTATCAGAGAGACTTATTTTTTTTTAAAGAGGTGTAATTGTAACGTGCCCTGTCACTAGGTTAGAAATAATTGAGGGTCATTCCAACCCAGTGCCCAAGCCATTCTTCTGGGAATGAAAAGGGAGGCTTTTACAAATGCTCTCCAGCTGCATTATCTTCTCCCATACTGGTATGGCCTGGTGGGCAACACGGCTGGTAATGGCAGTGCAAAACCTCCTTCCCACCAATCAGAGGGGGAATTTTTCCCCTGTGGCTTGCTGGGTGAGCTCCACAGAGGCGATAACAGTCTCCCAGCACAATCCTGCCTGGTTGCAATGAGCAAAGCTGCCTGCAGATGAAACCAGATTGCACCAGAAAAGGTTGACTGGGAAAATGGATTGGTTTATCACAGTTTTCTCATGGGATAAGATTTCTGGACAGGTTAGAAAGTCTGAAATTATGCAAAGAAACAAGGGTGGATACAAGGCCAGTCCCAAAACAGGACTGCTATTTTTTGCATTTTCCCTGTTCCTGTATCAACCTCTCCTGTCCTGTTTTCCATCTGGATTATATAACTTAAAAACATCCACACTAATAATCTAAGTGTGTTAGGGGGTGCTCCTGTGTACTGGGACCACCTTGCAAGTTTATGGCTTGTCTCTGTGCTACAGCAACCAAAGCAAGGCTGTGAGCAAACTGCCAGCTGGGAATGGAATAATTGCCAAAATGGTTCAGGGGTCACTCTTAGTAGAAATAAGTCCATCCAGGGTTTGGCAATAGTTATCATTTTTCTTAGCAGAGCCACCAAAGAGATTTCACTGAATTTCACTGAATTTCACTGAATTTCACTGAATTTCACTGAATTTCACTGAATTTCACTGAATTTCACTGAATTTCACTGAATTTCTAGAGTTGGAAGGGACCATAGAGATCATCTAGTCCAACCTGTAGAACCTGTAGCCTGTTCAGCGACGAGAACCGTCTCTGAACCTTGTCCAGAAATGAACACAAGATGGTGCTGCCATCCACCGATAGCCAAGCCTTGCGTGTAGCTTTACACTCTTCTGCTTCTTAGGGTGTTTAAAACAAGCCCACTTTGGATCCTCCGTGGGTGAAGCTTGCCAAGAAGTCTCTGGGTTACTGAGAAGGACAAGCTAAAATCTCTTTCTAGCAGCCTGGCTCAAATGAGCAGAGTTAAACCCATGTTGCATTAGAGCTGTGAGCCAAGATGCCGTGATTTATTTCTCAAGGACTCATCTTAACTCTTATCCAGGGGAGAAAATTCCCCAGGGGACAATGACCACCACAGTTATCTCCTGTGGTGAGTCTCCATAGGAGACAATGCCTACCATCCCTTGTCTGGATGAGCTGGGTTAATGCCACCATGCCCAGCAAAATCCTTATTAGTCCATGCAGAAAGTGCCAGATGGTAAATGCAATAGAAGCTGAGCAAAAACTAGCAACAAAAAAATGCATTGTCTGGGATTATACTGTAACCAAATTCAGATCTGCTGTGTCTGCAGCGCTCCCACTGCAGTCAGCGTTTGGGAAAGAACTTCTCAATCCACTGCGGGTGCAATGCAAATTCCCAGGCCAGCTCTTTGCCCCTCTCTAAGGAAAAGCTAACGACCAATGTATGTGAGACTTGAGCCATTGGACAAAGCTGAACCGACATCAAAAAAGTACAGGGAAAAGAGATATGACCAGCCAGGGAGATGGAGCAGACAGAGACTCACTGCTTCCAGAGTAATGGGATTATGTGAGACTGACTAGGAAAAAGATGTGCCAAACCAACTAATTTTAATGAAAATACAGGAATCCAATTCCTCATAGACTCAAAAACCTCCCTTGCCTGACTTCTGTGTCTAAACACTGTGGGCTCGTGATTGAGACATTTATGAACCACACAACTGCGTCCATTGCACTTGCACGAGGCTTCTTTGTGTCTGGTGACTTTGCCTTCCCCTCATGAGGGGTTCTTACAAGCCCTTAGAGACTCTTCTTTCTACCCAGCCACTTACTTGCAAAATGCTTGGGAATGTAAGTCCCTGGGAGATGTCTCCCTCTCTGCTGAGTGTGAGTAAAACCAGCCAACTGGTTCAACAGCTCTTGGTGGGACATGCAGCATTGCGTAAGCCTCCTTCTGAAGAAAATGAGGCTAAAAGGAGATTTCTCTCCTTGTTGGGGAGACGTGCTTAAAAAGCAAAATGTAGATGCCCTTTTCCCTGGGAGAGAGAGGGTTGATCTGTATTTTTGGACTCTGAGGTTTGCAGTGCCTCGCAGTGACTAGCACTGCATTAACCTTTTCCCAGTCCTAATTTCTTGAGTTCCCAGTGTAAGAGTAGGTCATTTACACCCGCGTCTTTCCCACATTCACGGGAGCTTTGCTGTGGCAGGACTGGGGGCTGTCGCTTTGGCATTTTCTCCGGTGTTTTTTTTTCCTATCAAAACCTGAATGCTTTCCCCCTCACATGGCCATGCCATTGAGTCAGTGAAAGTGCCTCAAGTTTCCATCCTGGTAGCATCTGAACTGCAGTCTAGGAAGACGTCAGTGACACTGGGAAGACTGGCAAGCTGTTACTGATATTTGCACAGCAGCCTGAACCAAACCAATCTTCTCCTCTCAGCCCCCACAAGCTGGGTTGATGCAATTCCTAGAAGTCTCCACTCCAGGTCTCCTCGTACAAGGCACAGACTCACATTACTAAGATATCAGTTTTTCCCTGGAAGTGCCTATAATTTTAGGCAATGCTCTGAGAACCACTTGCAGTTTGACAGTGTATGAAGTTAATAGCTGAGTGGTTGGAGCTGAATAAACCAAGCAGCAGAAAATTGTAGTTTGGCTCAGATGTGCACCAATTCAGTGGGTGGACCTTGAATACCATGGGCAAATCCCTATCCTTCTTTATATCTCTACACCTTCCCTGCAATTTTCTTTATTTTTGGTAATAGCCAACCTACTTCATCATGTTGGTTTGTCTTCATGGTCACTTGTTTGGAGAGACCTGCCCCTCCTGAAAAGGCTGCTTGCAATTACAGGATACTTCTCCACTGTCACACAAGCATCCTCCTTTCTGTGCCTATTTCTGTGACATCCTACACTTTTCAAATCAATATAGCATGAGTGGGGAAGTGGTGAGAAAAGCCCGTCGCAGGGAGGACCCACACAAGTCACTTGTCCAAAGCTCTGGGTTTTTTTAAAAATTGTTAAGCAAGTGACCAGCTTTTAGGAAGGAAAAAGTAGAGCAAGGAAAGCTGCTGGGGTTGAGATCACACCAAGTGTGAGAACGGGCATCTGCTTTTCTGGGTTACCTACTGGCATCATCTAAACTTGTTAGGGACAGATGGGGAGGATCATAATATGCTTGGAAATCTCCCATATCATGGCATTTTGGGTCAGGTCCTGGCATCACAGGAAAGCTGATGCTGAAGAGTGAGACACTCAAGCAATATAATATTTCAGATAAGGCACCACTGTGCGTTTGAGTGCCAAGCTGGGATAGTCAGACCTCCTTCTATGCACGCTCCACCTCACTCACCTATTAGTGCCACAGATCAGATGATACCAGCAAGGGAAAATCCTGGATGGGATTGAAAACAGTGGAAAAGAGGTAGCAAAAGTACACATTTGAACTTCCAGTTGCCAAAAAAGTGTTTCCCTAGCAGTCTAACTGCCTGGCTGTGATTCCCCTTGATACCACAATTGCATTTCATGTTCTACCACCATGGCCAACCCTTCCCAGAGAAAAGGATGAATGGACTACAAGCCAAAGTTGCCCAATGATTGGAATTATCCAATGATCCTATGAAATCACAGAATCACAGAATCATCTAGGCTGGAAGAGACCCTCGGGATCATCGAGTCCAGCCATCTACCCTACTCTAAAGTACTCCCTTACACCATATCCCCCAACACCACATCTAAACAGTTCTTAAACACAGCCAGGGATGGTGACTCAACCACCTCCCTGGGCAGCCTATTCCAATGCCCAACCAAATAGGGCTAAAGCATGGAAGTTCACAATATCTCTGAGCAGGGAACAATGAATACCAGCTCAAAAGCCACCAGCTATAAAGATGGCCTGCTCCCTAACCTCCTAGGGGGCCAAGACTCACCTAGCCCTGCACAGGTGGACATATGGCTCAAGGTGAACAAGACCTGTTGGGGTAGAGACAGACAGCAATGGGGATTGTCCAGGAGGAGACACAGCTGTCAACAAGGATTGATCAGAAATTCAAGTCCTTACAGCTGCTCATTTAATCTGCTTTATCACCAGTTGAAACCTTTGGTCCAGCTGCTAAGCAGGAATAAGTTGTCCCGACCACATCAATATCCAGCCAATTAAGTTGAGGCCTCTTTCCTCAAAGATCACACTGCTTGTGCCCCCTGCCAGCAGGTACCATACATCTGGGAATACTGCCAGCAGCAAAGTCACAAGTCCCCTTAGTTCTTAAAGGATGGCAGAGAAGACTGATTCTGCAGTGATATGGACATTTTTTGTCCAGGACCACACCGAGAACTGTCCAACTCATTCATCAGCTGCTGCTGTACAAACGGTAATAGCATTCACTCACCAGCAGCTTGGCAGGGGCTCGGATCAGTGACCTAGAAGTTAAAGGCTCTTTGTTTATGACTAATCCCTGGAGCTATGCAGTCCCAAAGCCCTTCCCTTTCTGTGCAACACAAGACCAGCTTTCATAGCCGTACCCTGAGCCCAGTGAAGTCAATAGAAAGGCTGTCATTGTCTCTGGTGACCAATGGACTGGCCCTGGATTCTGCAAAATTAGACTGGCTTCTGCTTTTGTTGTAATCAATACGAGTATTACCAGTGACCACCGCTGAATCCAAACGGGACCACAGCATGTGCCCCTCAGGAGTCTCTGTGATGCTGAAATCTGTGGTCATCTTTTTCCACGGATTTTAGAGGATGCAGGACAAAGACTTAGATTTTCAGCAGGTCTTTAGTAATTTCTAGGTGTCTTTTACCTCAGAAGGATTTCTTACAGTCACACCTGGATCACATTCTCCTTGTCTCTTTGTCCTACCTCTGCATAATCCTTTTTCAAAGCTTGCTTACATCTCCTGGAAGTTGCTCCTGATGTGACATGAAACCACTATTGAGGTACAGCAACACCTTTTCTAGTGGAAAAAGGATCCGGAAAATAAGGGGCCAGGCATACAAATGCCAGCTAGTAGTTTTAAAACCAGCCAAGAACAACTTTTAGCTTTAGAAGCAAAATCCCCTGAGATACATCCTTGAGCAAGATTTTTCTCCTGGACTGTTGGAAACTCCTCTGCTCTCACTGGCTTTGTTTCATTAATAACAGCACTGATATTAATTAGTCCTTGATAAAGACTGGAATGATTCTCAGATCTGAAAAAAAAACTAAAACCAAAACCAAACAAACAAACAAAGAAAACCAACCAAGGCCAAAACACTTCATCCTGCAAGTCCTGCAAATGGTCCATGTCTGCTGATCCTTTCCTGGAGGGTTTCAAGTGATGGAGATGCAGCGTCATGCTACTAGGGACATCTTACTGGGGATCTCAGGCCTTTAGAGATGCAGCTGACTTTCTTGGCAAGATTAATTTAATGCTATGACAGTCTATATCTAGCATGCTCTGCCCACCAGCAGTCCCCTATTGCTCGTGACCCACTGTCTGTATCTTTTGCCCTTCTCCAGACCTGCACAGCTCTACTTGGCTCAGCCAAGAGCTCTTTCCTCACACTCAGGTCCAAAAGACTGTGTGTTAAAAGGGAAGACACCCAATCCATATTTTCTTTCCAAGGCACTGCCTTGTGTGAGTTGTTTCCACTATCACGGTTAAAAAAGAAAAAGTCTTGTTTCCATCTCTGGATATTTCTTGCTCCTGCTTCCACCCACTGTGTCTCTTTGGAGAGAGGGAGATCCATGAAACCCTGAGCCAGGTATCCAAGAGGAGGATGACAAATTGCCCTCTTCTCCATATTGGCTATTAGAAGAACCAAAACAGTATTTTACACTTAGTCCTTACCTTTTCAGTGACAGAACCCAGGTGAAAACTAGCTCACTGAAAACTAATCCATCCCACTGACCATGACCAAACCATGTATCTTAAATTTCTTCTGTAAGGTCAAGCTACAGTGTTTTGGGCCAGATTTTCCAGAACTTTCTTCAATTCGAGAAGAACCAAAACAGTCTTTTACGCTTAGTCCTTACCTTTGCAGTGACAGAACCCAGGTGAAAACTGGCCCACTGAAAACTAATCCATCCCAATGACCATGACCAAACCATGTATCTTAAATTTCTTCTGTAAGGTCAAGCTACAGTGTTTTGGGCCAGATTTTCCAGAACTTTCTTCAATTTTGGATAATTACAGCAGGCAAAATGGCTTTTCTAGGGTGAGTTGGAGATCCTGTGGATAATTACAGCATGTAAAATGGCTTTTCTAGGGTGAGTTGGAGATCTGGGCACCAAAAATTTTGTGTGTTGGTATTTTCTACCTTCCTAGAAATGTTTTCATTTGAATTTTGCATGTCCAGAAAAGATAATTGGTTCCTTATTATTTCGGGTTTTTTTGGTTTGGGGTTTTGTTTTTGTTCATTTAGGAAAGAAAGATAAGTAATTTCTATGCTGAATGACATTTGTTTAATGCAAAAGGGCCCAAGACAGATGGTAGTGGAGGACTGACATTTCCCTTTATGGCAGTAGATGGAGCTACAGCCTCAGCAATGTCCCTTTCCAGACAGGAGAACCCAGCAAAGAGGTTTGATGGTTGTGCTGGTCACTTTTGACAGTAGCCTCATCCTGAAGGGGACTGAAGGTGGACAAAAGAGATGAATCAGCTGGGTTGGCAAGGATGAAATAAATGCCAGGACTTGGAGCATCTGGGCACCAAAAATTTTGTGTGTTGGTATTTTCTACCTTCCTAGAAATGTTTTCATTTGAATTTTGCATGTCCAGAAAAGATAATTGGTTCCTTATTATTTCGGGTTTTTTTGGTTTGGGGTTTTGTTTTTGTTCATTTAGGAAAGAAAGATAAGTAATTTCTATGCTGAATGACATTTGTTTAATGCAAAAGGGCCCAAGACAGATGGTAGTGGAGGACTGACATTTCCCTTTATGGCAGTAGATGGAGCTACAGCCTCAGCAATGTCCCTTTCCAGACAGGAGAAACCAGCAAAGAGGTTTGATGGTTGTGCTGGTCACTTTTGACAGTAGCCTCATCCTGAAGGGGACTGAAGGTGGACAAAAGGTGGACTGAAGGTGGCTGGACTCGATGATCCCGAGGGTCTTATTTAGGAAAGAAAGATAAGTCATTTCTATGCTGAATTCAATTTGTTTAATGCATCAGCAAAAGGGCTCGAGACAGATGGTAGTAGAGGACTGACATTTCCCTTTATGGCAGTAGATGGAGCTACAGCCTCAGCAATGTCCCTTTCCAGACAGGAGAACCCAGCAAAGAGGTTTGATGGTTGTGCTGGTCACTTTTGACAGTAGCCTCATCCTGAAGGGGACTGAAGGTGGACAAAAGGTGGACTGAAGGTGGCTGGACTCGATGATCCCGAGGGTCTCTTCCAGCCTAGATAATTCTGTGATTCTGTGAAAAGAGATGAATCAGCAGGATTGGAAAGGATGAAATAAATGCCAGGACTTGGAGCATTGCCCACTTCTTCAAAGACTTTATTTACCCAGCATTTATCAAGGGAGCTGTAATGCCCTTTCACATCACATGATGTAACGTGGGGACTCACAGTTGAACATATAAATGTTTGCACCTCCCCATAGCATGGCTGCATGCAGCCCTGAGCCCACCAGTCTTCTCCAAGAGTTGTTTTGCTCTCTCCTTTTCGATGGGAGAGCTGAGGCTCTTCATTAAAACCAGATATACCTTCTACCTTCCTAGAAATGTTTTCATTTGAATTTTGCATGTCCAGAAAAGATAATTGGTTCCTTAGTATTTTGTGGTTTTTTTGGTTTGGGGTTTTGTTTTTGTTTATTTAGGAAAGAAAGATAAGTCATTTCTATGCTGAATTCAATTTGTTTAATGCATCAGCAAAAGGGCTCGAGACAGATGGTAGTAGAGGACTGACATTTCCCTTTATGGCAGTAGATGGAGCTACAGCCTCAGCAATGTCCCTTTCCAGACAGGAGAACCCAGCAAAGAGGTTTGATGGTTGTGCTGGTCACTTTTGACAGTAGCCTCATCCTGAAGGGGACTGAAGGTGGACAAAAGAGATGAATCAGCTGGGTTGGCAAGGATGAAATAAATGCCAGGACTTGGAGCATTGCCCACTTTTTCAAAGACTTTATTTACCCAGCATTTAGCAAGGGAGCTGTAATGCCCTTTCACATCACATGATGTAACGTGGGGACTCACAGTTGAACATATAAATGTTTGCACCTCCCCATAGCATGGCTGCATGCAGCCCTGAGCCCACCAGTCTTCTCCAAGAGTTGTTTTGCTCTCTCCTTTTCGATGGGAGAGCTGAGGCTCTTCATTAAAACCAGATATACCTTGTATAATTGCCTGTTAAATGACTTTACTATCCTGGAGCTTCAGTGTCCAAATCTGGAAGACCATCTTTTCTCCTGCCTTAGTCCCTGAGCTGTTTTGTTTCTTCTCCTTTCCCATGCAACTTGTGAAGTCCTGCAGATCTTTTTATTTTAGATGGGCTAAAACCTCTTCTGGAACATGATCTTGCTTCAACTTCAGGACTCCATAAATTCCTTCAGCGTACTATTCCAGACCTGTTACTAGCAAGTTTTCATGCATTCTTGCCAAAAGAAGAACACAGAGAGAATTGTTCATCTCTCCACACTTGTAGAAACCATAAGGTTGAATATTATTTCCTCAAAGTGGTCTCAAAATGAATCATTGTGTAAGCAACAATACCTTCTTATTATTTATGGGTAGGAAAATCACAGAAAGGCATTTTAATAATACCGTGTTTATCATCACAAATGCACCAGCAATTTTTCCGCAAGACTGAGCAGCTACAGCCCAGAGCCTTTATGTTATTGTGAAAGGCATCCATGAAAATGTAAGAACATCTCAGCCTCTAGCAGATCCTAAGCTGGGTGGGGCAGAAAGGAAAGTTTATTTATTATTCCTAAATCCATTTCATCTTAATCAGGGCTAAACAAGCTTTTTCTGGATGACAGAACCTGCCTGGGTTTGTTGATTTGAAGCTGGTGGTTGGACTTTCAATGTCTGTGAGCTCCAGTGGGGCTTTTCCTTTACCTCAGGTTTTAATTTAAATTCTTTAATGCCTTGTAAGGACTGAGTTCACAGCACAGTTCTTCCCTCAATTGTGATATTATTATGTTTTCTGTCTTTGTTCTGTCTACTTATTTTCATTAAACTCCTTGGAAGTAGTACTTTTACAGCCTTTACCTACAGTCTGCAGCATCCCAAAGCTATTGGAACGGAAGGACTTGCCTCAGATGTCCAACACCCTGACAGCCAGAAACTGGAGATGGAACTGGCAAAGCCTGGGATTTTGGCAGGCTTCAAAGATTAGGCTCTTCCCACGAACGTGACGGTGTCACTGGCCTCACAAAGTCCAAGAAAAAGTTAGATTTCCTGTGACATTAATTGCAACTCTTGCCTTATTCTCTGATTCACCCTGCCAAGCTGAGATGCTCCTAATTTGTGGATAGAGAGATGCCTGCAGAGCTGATTGCCCCTCTCTGGTGTATCCCTCCCTCTCTTTCCTTATCCCCTGCCAAGAAAGCAGAGGCAAAGTGATTGCTCCCTGGGGATCAGCCCACACCTATGCATTAAAAAGGCAGCGCCAAGCTTGTGAAGCTTTTAACCTGACCTGAAACAAGTTGGGGCCGGGCAGAGAGAAGTGACCTCCACTGTGCTCGTGGGAAAAGCTGGCAGACATGTGTTTTGTCCTGCTGACAGATGAGTAGGGCCAGGGCCCAAGCACAGAGACAATTTCCAAGGAGCCACGAGTCTGCAAAGCACTCAGGCATTTTCCAGCTTGGAGACTTCTCAATCCCCTCCAGCAAGGATCAGGATCCTCGTGAAGAGAGGAGCCAGGTAAGAGAAGGAAAACACTCGTGTTCTTAAATGGTCCCACCCACCATGGAGCCGGGGAAGCACCGGGAATGCATTTCATAACCTCTCTGATGTTTTCCCCTCTGCAAGAACACATTTTCAGTCATCGTTCTTGCAGTCAGATAAGATCAAGCGGCGCAGGGCAGAAGGGAGGCACTGACTAAAGTTATTGTAACTCTCTCTGAAGCTCTCTGGTCTCAGGTAGAAGCTGTGTGAGAGCATCACGTGCCACGGGAATTCATGCAGGAGGGACACCAGGGCTGGGTCTTGTTTATTGTTCTTGCCTGAGTCTGACCTGGAAGCCGAGGGTTAACTCGGAAGGACACGATGTACCCTGCTCCTTTCCTGTGTCCACGCAGAGGCAATTCCTTATCAAGCTGAGCCATGGCCCCAAAGCAAAATAAATTCCCTTGTTCGTCTCTGAACACAGAGTACATTGCAATTAAGAAAATCTTTCAGTGTAAAATGCTTCCAATGCAGAAAATGTTGATGAAAAATGATTGCCGAGGGCTTGTCTCACATTATTGCTAATTGGCACTCCTGGCTGTAGCTGAAGCCTTGTCCTGCCTTTGGTGGTCTTCACCAATACACTCCCTGTTAGTAGGGTTTTCTGTAGGGTTCGCACTGTTGGTTTGCCTTCAGCTTCAAGACAGCTTGTAAATACAAAAGCCAAGAATGTGGCTGGTGGGCCAGCAAGGCATTCTTTTCCAAGGAGTAATCCTCCCTTTTGGGTTTCCCCACCTATCCAGCTTGTGCCCACAAAGCTCCCTCTGTCTGGAAAGGACTGTGGATCATTTAAGATGGTCATGAGGAGGTCTGGAAGAATGCCTGGCTGTGTTGATGCTGTAGGGATCGTCTCTGGGCTCCACAGTCCTGGTCCTCCACTTGCCCAAGACATGATGTCACACTATCAATGTCACGCTGATGCTGCCTGGACACATCCCAGAAGGCAGCAGAGGTGTGTTGGTGTTGACCAGGGCTTCAGGGCAAATCGTGAAGAGTGCTCCACACTGTGCCACATGTACCCACAGGACCTGGTTCTTTCTCATGTTGGAACAGGTCAGTGCCTTAACATCTTCCTATGGAAATATACACAAACTGCAGGTATTCATAAAACCGTCTGAAAATGTCAGCACTGTCAGTGAAGAGTTCCCTACTTGAACCTACTTTGTGTCTTGAATATATTCCATGGAGAAGTTAAAAACCCATTTTTTCTTGCATTTGGAGGATGAGGGAACAGGCAAGAAAACTGAGGTATTCATCCCCAATTAGCACTTTGCATCTTGAATATATTCCATGGGGATGTTAAAACCTATTTTTTCTTGCATTTGGAGGAAGACGGAACAAGCAAGAAAACTGAGGTATTCATCCCCAATTATCTAAGTTACACACAGAAACACAGGGCCGGCAGAGAATGATTCAGAATGAAGATGAACCTCTTGCTATCATAATCTGAAGAGTGGAGCAAGCATCTGTCTGTCTGTCTGTCCTTCTGTACATTTGTTAAAGTAATGTGGTAGAGACTTCTTGCTCTACGGAACCTGATCACCCTTCTCACTATGATGCAGCTCATCAAACCAACCACCCATAGATGTCTCTTGCATGAAAAAAAACAGGGTTAGGTGCCTTCCACAGCCAATGAAGCTAACACTTCTAGTACACGATTTATCCACTACACATCTCTATTTAGAAAACTGAATTGAACATCTAGTCAACGCAGTTAGTAGTCTGGAGAGTGACATAACTCGCTCTATATCAGGCACCTACATATGACCAGCTGGACCCCTGCCTAGATTCTGTTAGCTATTTTAACTAAATCTCTATTGGGTTTCCAAATCACATGGAGACACCTCTGTCCAGACGCCTACTCTGGGTGTCTGCATCAGTAAGATGAATCTGATCCCTATGTTGGCTTTCCAAGGTGGAAGGAATAGCATGATCATGACCCCAGTGGTCTCTGACCTTCACAGAAAGGAAGCAAAAAAGGTAAATGGAAATTTTTCCTGCCTTGCAAATGGCCCTGGGATTTGCAGATCATTCAGTGCTTGTTCTATGGACACAACAGGTGGGTTCATCACCACTGCAAAAATAGAAGCTGTTTTAAACCAGATTAGATTATCTTTATGGTAGGTTGCATTACAGGATTCCAACATGACTATGCAAGAACCCAGCACTTCTCCTTCCTTGAAATGACAGCACCTGAGAAAATATCTTGATATTCTCCTACTTGAAAATAAGTGGAGGTGAGGTCTGGAGAGGTGAAACTGTGGTTTTCCCTAGAGATGTTCAGTTATTTGGAAATGATGACTTGATTTCTAAATAGGCAAGGAAGACAAGGCAGATCCTCCAGGTATCCCAGCTTGTGGATAACCACAGAAACTGCAGCCAGATCTGTTGTCACATCACACCATACCTCAGATCTGAAGAAGAAGGGCCTACAATGCATTTCATCCCTAACTGCACACACTGCCCTGGGCTCCTGGCCTGCCTGACTGCAAAACTTCAGGCAAGGAAGAACTTTGCAGGCAGCTGGGTTTTAACATGTGCTAGTGGTAGCACAACAGTGCACCAGTCCATGGGTGCCAGCTATTGAAAAGCAGTCGTTCTGCTTATCTGATTCCAGCTTTTACCAAGACTGCCACCCTTTTTTCTCAACGGGATGGAATTTGCTGGCACTACCACAAGTCTATTCTGTCTTTTCAACAATTGCCACCGCAGAGCAGCGTCCCAGGGTGCTGGCAGATACTCTTTAGAGTAGGAAGGCAATGCTTGACAAGCCTTTGCTTTGAGAAAGAAAATTCCCCAGAATTATCATATTAGGCCCTATTCCCAAAACATGTTTAGACAGAGCTATTTAGGATGGGCTTGTATTATAGTGCACTGCCCCAAAGAAGCAAAGAACTACCCCCGAACTGGTTATTATTTGTGTACTGAGGTTATTGCAGTTGCACCAAGAGAATCAGAGATCCCTGTCTCCCTAGATACTATTCAGGAAAAAAAAAAAGCACGGACACCCATGTCCCAAAGCATGTGGAGCCTAAAAAAAGATGAAGAAGTAAAGAGAGGAAAGAAACAAGTGCAGAAACAGTGCAAAACTATTTACTTATTAAAGACTTCGGAGCAAACGCTGATAAATGCAAGGACAAAACTCTGATGATTTTACCTGTGTTTTCTCTACCCAAAACTTTCAGAATTCACTTCTAGGGCAGGGCTTTGGCAAGAGGGACTGGGGAAAAGTAGGACAATTGTTTAGGTTTTGTGAATCTTTTGAACTTTCAAACTCAGAACAAAATGAAGCTGGATATTTTGTGAAACTCGGGGTATCATGAAACATTCCTCCCTGCAATTTAAGACCTTGTTTGTACAAGTGAGATGCCCTGATTGGTTTCTTTGACTTTGTAACTGAATGCAAGACTGTGTTATGCAAGCTATAATTATTCTTATTTGGAAACAATTTTCTCTTTTACTTTCAGAATCCTTCGGGGAATAACAGGCAGCTCAAAACATCATGGTCTGCCAAAGCTAAATATAACAAAATCTTCCAAAAAGTTTCATTCTGTTCTAAATCTGTATTATAGCAATTCTGATAAACTTTAAATTTGGCAGAAGAACGTATCTTCTCCTGATCTTCTCTTGGATACTAAATGTTAGTCCAGCACTGTCACTTCAAAGTAAAATTCACTGGGGATTTAGTACAAACGAGCACTTCAGGATCTGACTATTTCAAGAGAATGACACCGATTCCTCTGAAATTGGAGAAGCAGGCTTATTAACTTCAGACTTTACACATTTGACAAGAAAAATAAAGGAGTGAAAAATCTCAGGCTGGCTGGAAAATCAGCCAGGGTTGAATCCTAGTTTAAGCCTCCACACAGAGGGCTTGTCTGCACTAGACTTCTGGTTAAAAGACCATTCTCTTGCACTGTGGTTTTGGTAGAAAAAGCACTTCTGTAGGTAATCCACAACATTTATTTTAACTACCACAAAGACCCAGCCCTGGGAAAGTAGAAGCATGACTATTTAGGCTCTGAGTTTTGAACTGTGCTGTACAGAAGAACATGAGCACCCTGAGAAAGGTTAACCTTCTAGGCCAAGGGATGGAGTTATGATATTTTTAATAGTGAAGGTCTCACCTCAGATCCTACTTCAGAGCCAAGTGAGGATTGTGATAGACAATGGGTTCGGGTTTTTTTGTTCAGGATGAAACTAGGCCCAGCTGAGCTTTCAGGCTCTTTGCATGTTTGTGGGGATTTTTTTTCTCTATAGTGTACTTCCATAGTCTGAAGGATGTACAGAGTCTTGCAGTCGGTCCCTGCCCTCAGCCACCCTGCTCCTCAGCCAACTCTGCTCCTCAGTCACTCTGGTCCTAATGGCACAAAGGAAGTTTTCTGGGGAAATGTATGGCAAATGGGAACACTGGGAATCTCCTAAGTTTAATCAGGTCATCTTACATCAACCTCCGTCTTGTCCATCAAGCCACTGTTGCACATCTGGGTGCTCCATCTGCAGGATTTGTCTACACCAGAGGACGCTGTCATTGCTGGAAGAGTGATGCCTCCCAGTACAGACTGGGACAGATACAATGTGCTGTGGACAGGAGCATGATATATGGTCTTCATATATATGGAGCTTCAGGAGCATATATATGGGCTTCAGAGAAGGACACAGATGGCCACTCTGGAGCGGAGGAACATGATCAAGGGCTGATGCCCACCTGTCACCCCACCCTTACTTCCCACCCCACCAGGAAATGCAGACCTGTAGAGGTGGTGTATGCTGACAAAGGTTTTTTAGCTGCTGAGGTAATTCTTCCACCTCTTTACAATGATCTAAACTGGGCTAATACAAGCACTGCTAATTGCCTCTGCACCAGGGGTTTTGCCAGGAGAGCTACGGTGGCTCCCAGTCATCTTCAGGATCAGAGATATTCAACATTAGGATCAGGATCTGCCTTCAGGTAAGTGTCTGGGTGTCCTGCCAAGGTGTCACAGTTCAGTTCTTCCTTTCTTTTACATTTTCACAGCAAGCAGTGAAAATATGAACCCCTCCCCATCCAAAAACTTGGGCATTTCCCACTGCTACATGCTGGAGATGACCACACATACCCACCCAAGACAAGACAGGGAGATCAGGGTCAGCTGCTCTGATGCACATTTCATCCAGGCTGCTCGTTGTAGCCCCATCCTGCATGTCCACGCTGTACTTTGTAAAGGACATTATGTTCAACCCCCTCATACCCTGATCTCCCCGCAGCTGCAGGACCAGGAATTTTTGACCCAAGCAGGGACAGCCACCTCCAGGTTGTCTCATGCCAGGTGGCTTTTCCAAACCACTGTATGAGATGGTGAGGTTTTCCATTCCAGGCAGTGGTGTCTCATGCCTTGAGTGCAGCCCCTGCTCCAGAACCAGCAGCATAGGTACAGCTCCAGCCCTCCAACCTCCCTTGGAGAATGACATCACTCTAGACAATTTACTGTTAATCAATTGGATCTAACAGCCAAACACAACCCCGAAAGAAACAGCTGATGCAGCTGTATCTTGTCAGCAGTGAACGCCTCGATGTGAACGGAAGCATGATCTGCCTGTGTTGGCATTTTCTGCTTTGTCTCTGACTAGCATTTGCATCTCCTAATTAAAGAAGTATGGCCAACTGTATAAATATATACATAGCGGTGCATTAAAGCCCTGGGATCTATCTGACAGTCCAGCATGATGCAGCAGCATTAGTAATGTTTGTTGTACCATTTCAAATGACCTCATTTGGAGTGGAATTACAGTCAGCCTGTGCATGTTTTAACCCAGACAGTTGCAGGCACATGAGTTTTAATAGAAATACATCCACTGAATTGCATTTGGCTATCCTTCTCTTTATAAAGGCCATGAGTGCTCTGAGTAAAGTCAATCTGTGTCTGCGCAACTAGGTACAGATTGCATTCTTATGTTTTCCATCAGATAAGTGAACTTTCCAGTTGCGATGGTAAAGCGTTGGAAGCTAACAGATGATTGGTGTTTGGGGAACTGTCGTTTGGCCTCCTCACACACCAGGACTAAGCCTTCAGCTTCTTCTCACCAACAAACCTCTTCTTTCTCCAGGTACAGGATGAGCAAGTCTTCAAGGATTTTGCTGGGGAAGGAAGGAGAACCATGAATGAAGCAAAAGTGACAGGAGCAACTACTTGTTATGGAAGACAGCTTTCCCCTGATAGCCTCACCCATGAAGAGGATGATTTCAATCAGTTTTCCATATTATTTCCGTATCATCTTTCTCTAAGCAGCCAGTGCAATCCCAGGCTCATTTACACATGGGTCACTTTAGTGCAGGGCAGTGTCATGTGCAGTGCAGGCTGGAAAAGTTTTTCCACTGGCATCAAGAATTGAACTCAGTCCAGAGGTGACTTTACAGTCTCAGGAGGTACCTTTCTTCTCCCCTGAGTGTGCCTTCCTTTGTTCACAAAGCAGCCTGACCTGCATCAGCTATTGCTCAGCAGAAAACAAGCTGGGAAGGAAGGATTTGGATTTCTTGGGTTTCCCACAAACTGGTCCTTAAAGCATCAGTGAGGGTGACAACTAAGCCTGCCCTTCCAGCAGTCAGTGTTTAAACGCATTTCTGAGTCTTAAAAGCAGGAAGCAGGGTGATAAGTCAGATTATCCAATCGTTATCTCCAGTAAGGAGGGCAGCTGGGTCAGTACAGCACTGCTTAGCATGAGAGCTGGTATATAAATAGGATCAGTGCTTACCGAGCAGGAGACTGCTGGTGACCAAGGTTAAAGGAATAACTAATGTATAAATATACTACCATCGTGCTCAGAGTCTGCTTGTATTTCCTGGAGAATCTGTGCAGAGGGCTGAGCATAACGAGCATTCAGAAATGACCTTGTTACGAGCATCGGGGGATCTCTGAAGGCACCACAGACGGACAGGAGAGGGCTGGGTTTCTGCCAGCTGAGGAGGGTGGATCCGCGCTCCCCGTTCGCCATTGACTCCCCCCCCCGCTTACATCTCCTGGAAGTTGCTCCTGATGTGACATGAAACCACTATTGAGGTACAGCAACACCTTTTCTAGTGGAAAAAGGATCCGGAAAATAAGGGGCCAGGCATACAAATGCCAGCTAGTAGTTTTAAAACCAGCCAAGAACAACTTTTGGCATTAGAAACAAAATCCCCTGGGATACATCCTTGAGCAAGATTTTTCTCCTGGACTGTTGGAAACTCCTCTGCTCTCACTGGCTTTGTTTCATTAATAACAGCACTGATATTAATTAGTCCTTGATAAAGACTGGAATGATTCTCAGATCTGAAAAAAAAACTAAAACCAAAACCAAACAAACAAAGAAAGAAAACCAACCAAGGCCAAAACACTTCATACTGCAAGTCCTGCAAATGGTCCATGTCTGCTGATCCTTTCCTGGAGGGTTTCAAGTGATGGAGATGCAGCGTCATGCTACTAGGGACATCTTACTGGGGATCTCAGGCCTTTAGAGATGCAGCTGACTTTCTTGGCAAGATTAATTTAATGCTATGACAGTCTATATCTAGCATGCTCTGCCCACCAGCAGTCCCCTATTGCTCGTGACCCACTGTCTGTATCTTTTGCCCTTCTCCAGACCTGCACAGTTCTACTTGGCTCAGCCAATTGCTCTTTCCTCACACTCAGGTCCAAAAGACTGTGTGTTAAAAGGGAAGACACCCAATCCATATTTTCTTTCCAAGGCACTGCCCTGTGTGAGTTGTTTCCACTATCACGGTTAAAAAAGAAAAAGTCTTGTTTCCATCTCTGGATATTTCTTGCTCCTGCTTCCACCCACTGTGTCTCTTTGGAGAGAGGGAGATCCATGAAACCCTGAGCCAGGTATCCAAGAGAAGGATGACAAATTGCCCTCTTCTCCATATTGGCTATTAGAAGAACCAAAACAGTATTTTACACTTAGTCCTTACCTTTTCAGTGACAGAACCCAGGTGAAAACTAGCTCACTGAAAACTAATCCATCCCACTGACCATGACCAAACCATGTATCTTAAATTTCTTCTGTAAGGTTAAGCTACAGTGCTTTGGGCCAGATTTTCCAGAACTTTCTTCAATTTTGGATAATTACAGCAGGCAAAATGGCTTTTCTAGGGTGAGTTGGAGATCTGGGCACCAAAAATTTTGTGTGTTGGTATTTTCTACCTTCCTAGAAATGTTTTCATTTGAATTTTGCATGTCCAGAAAAGATAATTGGTTCCTTATTATTTCGGGTTTTTTTGGTTTGGGGTTTTGTTTTTGTTCATTTAGGAAAGAAAGATAAGTAATTTCTATGCTGAATGACATTTGTTTAATGCAAAAGGGCCCAAGACAGATGGTAGTGGAGGACTGACATTTCCCTTTATGGCAGTAGATGGAGCTACAGCCTCAGCAATGTCCCTTTCCAGACAGGAGAAACCAGCAAAGAGGTTTGATGGTTGTGCTGGTCACTTTTGACAGTAGCCTCATCCTGAAGGGGACTGAAGGTGGACAAAAGGTGGACTGAAGGTGGCTGGACTCGATGATCCCGAGGGTCTCTTCCAGCCTAGATAATTCTGTGATTCTGTGAAAAGAGATGAATCAGCAGGATTGGAAAGGATGAAATAAATGCCAGGACTTGGAGCATTGCCCACTTCTTCAAAGACTTTATTTACCCAGCATTTATCAAGGGAGCTGTAATGCCCTTTCACATCACATGATGTAACGTGGGGACTCACAGTTGAACATATAAATGTTTGCACCTCCCCATAGCATGGCTGCATGCAGCCCTGAGCCCACCAGTCTTCTCCAAGAGTTGTTTTGCTCTCTCCTTTTCGATGGGAGCGCTGAGGCTCTTCATTAAAACCAGATATACCTACTATAATTGCCTGTTAAATGACTTTACTATCCTGGAGCTTCAGTGTCTAAATCTGGAAGACCATCTTTTCTCCTGCCTTAGTCCCTGAGCTGTTTTGTTTCTTCTCCTTTCCCATGCAACTTGTGAAGTCCTGCAGATCTTTTTATTTTAGATGGGCTAAAACCTCTTCTGGAACATGATCTTGCTTCAACTTCAGGACTCCATAAATTCCTTCAGCGTACTATTCCAGACCTGTTACTAGCAAGTTTTCATGCATTCTTGCCAAAAGAAGAACACAGAGAGAATTGTTCATCTCTCCACACTTGTAGAAACCATAAGGTTGAATATTATTTCCTCAAAGTGGTCTCAAAATGAATCATTGTGTAAGCAACAATACCTTCTTATTATTTATGGGTAGGAAAATCACAGAAAGGCATTTTAATAATACCGTGTTTATCATCACAAATGCACCAGCAATTTTTCCGCAAGACTGAGCAGCTACAGCCCAGAGCCTTTATGTTATTGTGAAAGGCATCCATGAAAATGTAAGAACATCTCAGCCTCTAGCAGATCCTAAGCTGGGTGGGGCAGAAAGGAAAGTTTATTTATTATTCCTAAATCCATTTCATCTTAATCAGGGCTAAACAAGCTTTTTCTGGATGACAGAACCTGCCTGGGTTTGTTGATTTGAAGCTGGTGGTTGGACTTTCAATGTCTGTGAGCTCCAGTGGGGCTTTTCCTTTACCTCAGGTTTTAATTTAAATTCTTTAATGCCTTGTAAGGACTGAGTTCACAGCACAGTTCTTCCCTCAATTGTGATATTATTATGTTTTCTGTCTTTGTTCTGTCTACTTATTTTCATTAAACTCCTTGGAAGTAGTACTTTTACAGCCTTTACCTACAGTCTGCAGCATCCCAAAGCTATTGGAACGGAAGGACTTGCCTCAGATGTCCAACACCCTGACAGCCAGAAACTGGAGATGGAACTGGCAAAGCCTGGGATTTTGGCAGGCTTCAAAGATTAGGCTCTTCCCACGAACGTGACGGTGTCACTGGCCTCACAAAGTCCAAGAAAAAGTTAGATTTCCTGTGACATTAATTGCAACTCTTGCCTTATTCTCTGATTCACCCTGCCAAGCTGAGATGCTCCTAATTTGTGGATAGAGAGATGCCTGCAGAGCTGATTGCCCCTCTCTGGTGTATCCCTCCCTCTCTTTCCTTATCCCCTGCCAAGAAAGCAGAGGCAAAGTGATTGCTCCCTGGGGATCAGCCCACACCTATGCATTAAAAAGGCAGCGCCAAGCTTGTGAAGCTTTTAACCTGACCTGAAACAAGTTGGGGCCGGGCAGAGAGAAGTGACCTCCACTGTGCTCGTGGGAAAAGCTGGCAGACATGTGTTTTGTCCTGCTGACAGATGAGTAGGGCCAGGGCCCAAGCACAGAGACAATTTCCAAGGAGCCACGAGTCTGCAAAGCACTCAGGCATTTTCCAGCTTGGAGACTTCTCAATCCCCTCCAGCAAGGATCAGGATCCTCGTGAAGAGAGGAGCCAGGTAAGAGAAGGAAAACACTCGTGTTCTTAAATGGTCCCACCCACCATGGAGCCGGGGAAGCACCGGGAATGCATTTCATAACCTCTCTGATGTTTTCCCCTCTGCAAGAACACATTTTCAGTCATCGTTCTTGCAGTCAGATAAGATCAAGCGGCGCAGGGCAGAAGGGAGGCACTGACTAAAGTTATTGTAACTCTCTCTGAAGCTCTCTGGTCTCAGGTAGAAGCTGTGTGAGAGCATCACGTGCCACGGGAATTCATGCAGGAGGGACACCAGGGCTGGGTCTTGTTTATTGTTCTTGCCTGAGTCTGACCTGGAAGCCGAGGGTTAACTCGGAAGGACACGATGTACCCTGCTCCTTTCCTGTGTCCACGCAGAGGCAATTCCTTATCAAGCTGAGCCATGGCCCCAAAGCAAAATAAATTCCCTTGTTCGTCTCTGAACACAGAGTACATTGCAATTAAGAAAATCTTTCAGTGTAAAATGCTTCCAATGCAGAAAATGTTGATGAAAAATGATTGCCGAGGGCTTGTCTCACATTATTGCTAATTGGCATTCCTGGCTGTAGCTGAAGCCTTGTCCTGCCTTTAGGTGGTCTTCACCAATACACTCCCTGTTAGTAGGGTTTTCTGTAGGGTTCGCACTGTTGGTTTGCCTTCAGCTTCAAGACAGCTTGTAAATACAAAAGCCAAGAATGTGGCTGGTGGGCCAGCAAGGCATTCTTTTCCAAGGAGTAATCCTCCCTTTTGGGTTTCCCCACCTATCCAGCTTGTGCCCACAAAGCTCCCTCTGTCTGGAAAGGACTGTGGATCATTTAAGATGGTCATGAGGAGGTCTGGAAGAATGCCTGGCTGTGTTGATGCTGTAGGGATCGTCTCTGGGCTCCACAGTCCTGGTCCTCCACTTGCCCAAGACATGATGTCACACTATCAATGTCACGCTGATGCTGCCTGGACACATCCCAGAAGGCAGCAGAGGTGTGTTGGTGTTGACCAGGGCTTCAGGGCAAATCGTGAAGAGTGCTCCACACTGTGCCACATGTACCCACAGGACCTGGTTCTTTCTCATGTTGGAACAGGTCAGTGCCTTAACATCTTCCTATGGAAATATACACAAACTGCAGGTATTCATAAAACCGTCTGAAAATGTCAGCACTGTCAGTGAAGAGTTCCCTACTTGAACCTACTTTGTGTCTTGAATATATTCCATGGAGAAGTTAAAAACCCATTTTTTCTTGCATTTGGAGGATGAGGGAACAGGCAAGAAAACTGAGGTATTCATCCCCAATTATCTAAGTTACACACAGAAACACAGGGCTGGCAGAGAATGATTCAGAATGAAGATGAACCTCTTGCTATCATAATCTGAAGAGTGGAGCAAGCATCTGTCTGTCTGTCTGTCCTTCTGTACATTTGTTAAAGTAATGTGGTAGAGACTTCTTGCTCTACGGAACCTGATCACCCTTCTCACTATGATGCAGCTCATCAAACCAACCACCCATAGATGTCTCTTGCATGAAAAAAAACAGGGTTAGGTGCCTTCCACAGCCAATGAAGCTAACACTTCTAGTACACAATCTATCCACTACACATCTCTATTTAGAAAACTGAATTGAACATCTAGTCAACGCAGTTAGTAGTCTGGAGAGTGACATAACTCGCTCTATATCAGGCACCTACATATGACCAGCTGGACCCCTGCCTAGATTCTGTTAGCTATTTTAACTAAATCTCTATTGGGTTTCCAAATCACATGGAGACACCTCTGTCCAGACGCCTACTCTGGGTGTCTGCATCAGATGAATCTGATCCCTATGTTGGCTTTCCAAGGTGGAAGGAATAGCATGATCATGACCCCAGTGGTCTCTGACCTTCACAGAAAGGAAGCAAAAAAGGTAAATGGAAATTTTTCCTGCCTTGCAAATGGCCCTGGGATTTGCAGATCATTCAGTGCTTGTTCTATGGACACAACAGGTGGGTTCACCACCACTGCAAAAATAGAAGCTGTTTTAAACCAGATTAGATTATCTTTATGGTAGGTTGCATTACAGGATTCCAACATGACTATGCAAGAACCCAGCACTTCTCCTTCCTTGAAATGACAGCACCTGAGAAAATATCTTGATATTCTCCTACTTGAAAATAAGTGGAGGTGAGGTCTGGAGAGGTGAAACTGTGGTTTTCCCTAGAGATGTTCAGTTATTTGGAAATGATGACTTGATTTCTAAATAGGCAAGGAAGACAAGGCAGATCCTCCAGGTATCCCAGCTTGTGGATAACCACAGAAACTGCAGCCAGATCTGTTGTCACATCACACCATACCTCAGATCTGAAGAAGAAGGGCCTACAATGCATTTCATCCCTAACTGCACACACTGCCCTGGGCTCCTGGCCTGCCTGACTGCAAAACTTCAGGCAAGGAAGAACTTTGCAGGCAGCTGGGTTTTAACATGTGCTAGTGGTAGCACAACAGTGCACCAGTCCATGGGTGCCAGCTATTGAAAAGCAGTCGTTCTGCTTATCTGATTCCAGCTTTTACCAAGACTGCCACCCTTCTTTCTCAACGGGATGGAATTTGCTGGCACTACCACAAGTCTATTCTGTCTTTTCAACAATTGCCACCGCAGAGCAGCGTCCCAGGGTGCTGGCAGATACTCTTTAGAGTAGGAAGGCAATGCTTGACAAGCCTTTGCTTTGAGAAAGAAAATTCCCCAGAATTATCATATTAGGCCCTATTCCCAAAACATGCCTAGACAGAGCTATTTAGGATGGGCTTGTATTATAGTGCACTGCCCCAAAGAAGCAAAGAACTACCCCCGAACTGGTTATTATTTGTGTACTGAGGTTATTGCAGTTGCACCAAGAGAATCAGAGATCCCTGTCTCCCTAGATACTATTCAGGAAAAAAAAAAAGCACGGACACCCATGTCCCAAAGCATGTGGAGCCTAAAAAAAGATGAAGAAGTAAAGAGAGGAAAGAAACAAGTGCAGAAACAGTGCAAAACTATTTACTTATTAAAGACTTCGGAGCAAACGCTGATAAATGCAAGGACAAAACTCTGATGATTTTACCTGTGTTTTCTCTACCCAAAACTTTCAGAATTCACTTCTAGGGCAGGGCTTTGGCAAGAGGGACTGGGGAAAAGTAGGACAATTGTTTAGGTTTTGTGAATCTTTTGAACTTTCAAACTCAGAACAAAATGAAGCTGGATATTTTGTGAAACTCGGGGTATCATGAAACATTCCTCCCTGCAATTTAAGACCTTGTTTGTACAAGTGAGATGCCCTGATTGGTTTCTTTGACTTTGTAACTGAATGCAAGACTGTGTTATGCAAGCTATAATTATTCTTATTTGGAAACAATTTTCTCTTTTACTTTCAGAATCCTTCGGGGAATAACAGGCAGCTCAAAACATCATGGTCTGCCAAAGCTAAATATAACAAAATCTTCCAAAAAGTTTCATTCTGTTCTAAATCTGTATTATAGCAATTCTGATAAACTTTAAATTTGGCAGAAGAACGTATCTTCTCCTGATCTTCTCTTGGATACTAAATGTTAGTCCAGCACTGTCACTTCAAAGTAAAATTCACTGGGGATTTAGTACAAACGAGCACTTCAGGATCTGACTATTTCAAGAGAATGACACCGATTCTTCTGAAATTGGAGAAGCAAGCTTATTAACTTCAGACTTTACACATTTGACAAGAAAAATAAAGGAGTGAAAAATCTCAGGCTGGCTGGAAAATCAGCCAGGGTTGAATCCTAGTTTAAGCCTCCACACAGAGGGCTTGTCTGCACTAGACTTCTGGTTAAAAGACCATTCTCTTGCACTGTGGTTTTGGTAGAAAAAGCACTTCTGTAGGTAATCCACAACATTTATTTTAACTACCACAAAGACACAGCCCTGGGAAAGTAGAAGCATGACTATTTAGGCTCTGAGTTTTGAACTGTGCCATATAGAAGAATATGAGCATCCTGAGAAAGGTTAACCTTCTAGGCCAAGGGATGGAGGGATGATATTTTTAATAGTGAAGGTCTCACCTCAGATCCTACTTCAGAGCCAAGTGAGGATTGTGATAGACAATGGGTTCGGGTTTTTTATGTTCAGGATCAAACTAGGCCCAGCTGAGCTTTCAGGCTCTTTGCATGTTTGTGGGGATTTTTTTTCTCTATAGTGTACTTCCATAGTCTGAAGGATGTACAGAGTCTTGCAGTCGGTCCCTGCCCTCAGCCAGCTCTCCTTCTCAGCCAGCTCTCCTCCTCAGTCACTCTGGTCCTAATGGCACAAAAACAGTTTTCTGGGGAAATGTATGGCAAATGGGAACACTGGGAATCTCCTAAGTTTAATCAGGTCATCTTACATCAACCTCCATCTTGTCCATCAAGCCACTGTTGCACATCTGGGTGCTCCATCTGCAGGATTTGTCTACACCAGAGGACGCTGTCATTGCTGGAAGAGTGATGCCTCCCAGTACAGACTGGGACAGATACAATGTGCTGTGGACAGGAGCATGATATATGGTCTTCATATATATGGAGCTTCAGGAGCATATATATGGGCTTCAGAGAAGGACACAGATGGCCACTCTGGAGCGGAGGAACATGATCAAGGGCTGATGCCCACCTGTCACCCCACCCTTACTTCCCACCCCACCAGGAAATGCAGACCTGTAGAGGTGGTGTATGCTGACAAAGGTTTTTTAGCTGCTGAGGTAATTCTTCCACCTCTTTACAATGATCTAAACTGGGCTAACACAAGCCCTGCTAACCTAATTGCCTCTGCACCAGGGGTTTTGCCAGGAGAGCTACAGTGGCTCCCAGTCATCTTCAGGGTCAGAGATGTTCAACGTTAGGATCAGGGTCTGCCTTCAGGTAAGTGTCTGGGTGTCCTGCCAAGGTGTCACAGCTCAGTTCTTCCTTTCTTTTACATTTTCACAGCAAGCAGTGAAAATATGAACCCCTCCCCATCCAAAAACTTGGGCATTTCCCACTGCTACATGCTGGAGATGACCACACATACCCACCCAAGACAAGACAGGGAGATCAGGGTGCCAAGGTGTCACAGTGCAGTTCTTCCTTTCTTTTACGTTTTAACAGCAAGCAGTGAAAATATGAACCCTTCCCCATCCAAAACTTGGACATTTCCCACTGCTACATGCTGGAGATGGCCACACAGACCCACCCAAGACAAGACAGGGAGATCAGGGTCAGCTGCTCTGATGCACATTTCATCCAGGCTGCTCGTTGTAGCCCCATCCTGCATGTCCACGCTGTACTTTGTAAAGGACATTATGTTCAACCCCCTCATACCCTGATCTCCCCGCAGCTGCAGGACCAGGAATTTTTGACCCAAGCAGGGACAGCCACCTCCAGGTTGTCTCATGCCAGGTGGCTTTTCCAAACCACTGTATGAGATGGTGAGGTTTTCCATTCCAGGCGGTGGTGTCTCATGCCTTGAGTGCAGCCCCCACTCCAGAACCAGCAGCGTAGGTACAGCTCCAGCCCTCCAACCTTACCCCTCTGCCTCCCTTGGAGAATGACATCACTCTAGACAATTTACTGTTAATCAATTGGATCTAACAGCCAAACACAACCCCGAAAGAAACAGCTGATGCAGCTGTATCTTGTCAGCAGTGAACGCCTCGATGTGAACGGAAGCATGATCTGCCTGTGTTGGCATTTTCTGCTTTGTCTCTGACTAGCATTTGCATCTCCTAATTAAAGAAGTATGGCCAACTGTATAAATATATACATAGCGGTGCATTAAAGCCCTGGGATCTATCTGACAGTCCAGCATGATGCAGCAGCATTAGTAATGTTTGTTGTACCATTTCAAATGACCTCATTTGGAGTGGAATTACAGTCAGCCTGTGCATGTTTTAACCCAGACAGTTGCAGGCACATGAGTTTTAATAGAAATACATCCACTGAATTGCATTTGGCTATCCTTCTCTTTATAAAGGCCATGAGTGCTCTGAGTAAAGTCAATCTGTGTCTGCGCAACTAGGTACAGATTGCATTCTTATGTTTTCCATCAGATAAGTGAACTTTCCAGTTGCGATGGTAAAGCGTTGGAAGCTAACAGATGATTGGTGTTTGGGGAACTGTCGTTTGGCCTCCTCACACACCAGGACTAAGCCTTCAGCTTCTTCTCACCAACAAACCTCTTCTTTCTCCAGGTACAGGATGAGCAAGTCTTCAAGGATTTTGCTGGGGAAGGAAGGAGAACCATGAATGAAGCAAAAGTGACAGGAGCAACTACTTGTTATGGAAGACAGCTTTCCCCTGATAGCCTCACCCATGAAGAGGATGATTTCAATCAGTTTTCCATATTATTTCCGTATCATCTTTCTCTAAGCAGCCAGTGCAATCCCAGGCTCATTTACACATGGGTCACTTTAGTGCAGGGCAGTGTCATGTGCAGTGCAGGCTGGAAAAGTTTTTCCACTGGCATCAAGAATTGAACTCAGTCCAGAGGTGACTTTACAGTCTCAGGAGGTACCTTTCTTCTCCCCTGAGTGTGCCTTCCTTTGTTCACAAAGCAGCCTGACCTGCATCAGCTATTGCTCAGCAGAAAACAAGCTGGGAAGGAAGGATTTGGATTTCTTGGGTTTCCCACAAACTGGTCCTTAAAGCATCAGTGAGGGTGACAACTAAGCCTGCCCTTCCAGCAGTCGGTGTTTAAACGCATTTCTGAGTCTTAAAAGCAGGAAGCAGGGTGATAAGTCAGATTATCCAATCGTTATCTCCAGTAAGGAGGGCAGCTGGGTCAGTACAGCACTGCTTAGCATGAGAGCTGGTATATAAATAGGATCAGTGCTTACCGAGCAGGAGACTGCTGGTGACCAAGGTTAAAGGAATAACTAATGTATAAATATACTACCATCGTGCTCAGAGTCTGCTTGTATTTCCTGGAGAATCTGTGCAGAGGGCTGAGCATAACGAGCATTCAGAAATGACCTTGTTACGAGCATCGGGGGATCTCTGAAGGCACCACAGACGGACAGGAGAGGGCTGGGTTTCTGCCAGCTGAGGAGGGTGGATCCGCGCTCCCCGTTCGCCATTGACTCCCCCCCCCGTGATGATGGAAATCGGCTTTTCCCTCCCCCTGACCTGGAACAGCACAGGACTGTCATGAGGACCGATTAGTTAATAAGATACTGTCACCCCAGGCAGGCAGAAACATGAAATGATGCAGGGATGTGCTCGGGATCAGCTTATGAAGGCAGGGACACTGGCATGGATCTGGAGGACTTCTCTCTGGGTTCATCCTTCAACAAAAGCCAAGCCAGCATGTCTTCTACAGCCTACAACTGTGTGAAACAGCAAAGCAACCTCATTTAACCACCAGGACTGCTGCAGCAAGCAAGAGAGACAGAAAGGGGAGGCTCAGGCTGCTCCCTGCCAAGGAGCAACAGACCTTTGTCCTCTACACTCAGTTGACAAAGGCAGGGAATAAGGGTCAAAAACAATCCCCAGTGATTTCCAGAGGCTTTTAGGCAGGTGAACGAGGAGCCAAAGCAAGGTCTCAGCCCGGCCCACAGTCTGCACGAGGCACTGCGCCTTGGGAAGCCAAGGATCATATTTTCTCTTCCAGAAGAGGTTGGCACCAAGTGCGTGTTAGCACAGAGGTCTCGAGTTTGTGTGTTTCCTGAGAAACCTTTTTGCCTTTGCTGCGAGCCACAGCCGATGAGCACAGCCTTAGCTTTCAATGGTGTTTTTCCATCCTTTAGTTCCTCTCCCCCCCCCCCAAAGATAAAAAAATTATATAACTCTGTCCATTTTTAGAAATGCAGACCCAGGGCTGCTCAGCAGATCGGTCTGATATTGATCATTTCAGCCCTCATGACTTCAGAAAGCCAAACTTTCCATGGGGCAGGACAGGGCTGGCGTCAGAGGAGGAGGGAGGGTGAGAACAGAGAGCTTAAGGGGCACGGGCAACATTATTTTGTGTTGCAGCATGTGCCCTGGTGGAACAGAGGACCCGTTATCCTGCCTGCACAGCATTTTCTGACCTGCTTTTGACCCAAAAAGTATTTGCATTCATAAATACTTGAGTTGTACCCCTGGGAGGTGAGGGAAGGAGAGGAAAGGAAAAGACTGGGTTTATCAAATCTGGGATCGCTGCAGGGCTTGGAAAGCAATCTTCCTTCTTCTCTGTTCCAGCCCAACTATAAACCAACCTGAATCCAAGAGTGCTTGTTTATTAGTCTTTGAAATGGACAGTTTTTGCCAAGACAGCTCCCCGGTCTGTGACCTTTGGTTGAGAGGACAGTGGAAAAAATGCGTGACATCATGCTGCTCCCCACAGAAAGGTGTTGACTGGATGGCTTAATTCTGGGATGCTTTACCTAATGCTTCTGCTCTTTTGGGGAGAAAAAGGTCTGAGAAGGGTACATACCAGAAACTACTCATCTCTTCATTTCCCCATGTGAGAGCCCGGAGAGATGGGGGGAACAATCTGGGTGGAACTCAAGGTGGGTGGTGAAGAAGGGCTTTGGAAGAACGGCAGTGAAAGTCAGCATGCAACCAGAAAGGCTAGAGTACCACAGACATCCAGGCCCTTCTCCACATAGTGAATATGAAGCACAATTCTTGTTCTCTGAAAAAGACAAGCAAAACTGGAAGAGACACAGAGAAGAGCAGTCCAAGGAGGGCTGAGAGATCTGACCCTACATTGTCAAGGATTAAATGTTTCAGCTAGAAATGGAGGGTTACAAGAGGACTAAGACATCAGGAAGATGATGAGTGGCATTGCGTTGAGCAATCTCAATACAGAAAGCCCACCAACTTCTACAAAGAGAAAGCAGAGGGGCTATTGGAGAAATTCCTGGAGACCTCAGCTGATTTCTTCAAACCAGCCCAAAAGAATACATGAGGGAGCTAAAAGCAGTGCTTTGGAAAAACATAGATAATCACTGATCATTGATATCTTGCTTTACCTCCAGCTGTTAGACCAAAATTCAGCGAGATCATCAGTCCCATCCTCAGCTTGTAAGCCTTGACCCTACCACCATATTTGATGGACAGAGCTGTTGGTTTCATATCGGTGTGTCCTCACAAGTGGTTTTTCTTCACAAGGGATTAAACTTGCTAGCACAAGCAGACCTATAGAAGAAAAATAATGTTTTTTCTGTCAAAAATTATTTTATGCCTGAAAGAATAGCCAAGACACGCTATGCAAAAACAATGAGAAAGCCCCAGGGATGTACCTAAAGGACATCTATTCACTAATTAAAACAATGATCTTTAGGAACTTGGTCTTGCTATAGCATGGAAAGTCCAGCTCAGCCAGACTGGGGTGGTGACCAAAGGAGAAAAGGGCAGAGGGCAAACTAATATTTTTTCTTTCATTTATGTTTCTCAAGTGGGATTAAGCCACTACCAGAAGCCATTTCTGCAACTGCTTGGGGAAATCTGCCTGGAGCAGCTCAGTTTGGGTAATGCTCAGAAGGGACTTTCTGCTCTGTCTTCCCAGTGGCCTCCACCATCTTTTGGGGAGGTGATTTGCAACCCATGCAATGGGGATTTTCAAAGTGTCAAGTGAGTGGTGCTTCTTAACCCATAAAGCAGTCATAGTGCATTGCTCTCACAGTTGCCCTCAGCTTCAAGGAAGCATCTGAGCAGTGCTGGGGATGCTTCTTGGAGTCCTGTGGTGAAATTTATGTCCTGTTGAATTCAAAAGGTATTGTGGCTTTTGATTAGGATTTATCTAAGATAAGGCAGCTCAGTGTTAAGCAGAGATGTAAATTCAATTCCCTACTTTCTCTGCTGGTTATTTTTTCTGGGGTCTTCGGTACATCTCTCTATGCACTTCAGTTTTCCCAGTGGTCAAACAGCCATAACTCCAACATCTTGCCTGAAGAGCTGGGGGGGAAATACAACAAAGGTTGTAAAAGGTCAAGATAATGCTGTAACAGGAGCTATAAAAATACCTACAGAAAATAGAGAGCCCTTTATATTGCCATTGGAGTGATGAGTAATGCATGCTTGTGTAAAAGGCAGATGATTGTTGAAGTATTTCAGGTTCACTGGGGTATTTCAATTACATGTGGCACCAAAATCACATCATCTTGTTTCCCAGCCTTTGACAGAGCAGCCAAATGTTTACACACAGCTTCCACTTTGACTTCAGACAATGTCATCTCTGCCTGAAAACTCATCTCGTGCCTGGGGAACTGCTCACATCTGAAACCATCATCCTTTTTTTGTTGCTGGTGGTGTTTTTGGGGGACTTTTCATTTTTTTTTGTAATCACATTGTAGAACCAATTTTACTTGCACAAAAGCAAGCCATAAGCATGAAAGGGAGGGAAAACCTGATATATCGTTACCAACATGTTCCTTCCCCTCTTTGCGTCTTTAGCCAAGGTGATGGGCTCCATGCAAGGACATATTCCTCAGTGCCAGATCGCGTGTTGGGAACCTGAACAGGAGTATTGTCACACTTGCATGACTGTTCTCAGATTTTTATTCTCTCCCCCCCAGGAATTTTGGGCACAAGAAATTTACCACGAGGGAATGTGCCACAAAGCCCAGTTGCAAAAGAACATAGTCCCAAGACAGGTAACACCTCAAGAACATCAACAGCAGAGTCGAAGTGATCCCCACTGAGCTGAATGGCACCTGAGGAAGAGGAGGGGGCATGTTGCAGGCTTGGGGACAGCCACTAGATGGGGGCACGAGCACACACGTCTATAGGGCCACAGCTGTACCCCAGGAGCATGAACACCAGGACGTGACACATCACCAACCTTCTCTGCCCCTCGGCATAGCTCAGGTCTCTCCAGGGAAATGGATCTGCCAACAGTCCACCAAGTTCATCAGAGCGTAGCCATGCATTCATCCATGACTGAAATATCAGTGTACTCAGAGTTTCTCTCCCTGGAATAAGTCTTTTGGGTGCTTAGGCTGGACCATGAGCATCAGTAGAAGACTCCATGTGGCTATCACTTGAGATCATTACTGATCCATAGAGCCTTGCTCTTGAGATCTGTTCTAAAAGATTGTTTTGGTCAATACTTCCAGCCAGGCGATTATGTCTCAGACTATAAAGAAGTGTCTGCCGGCTTCTCTTGAGATCTCAGCACTTCAAAACCATCACTGAAAACAGCCTGTGGGGTGGTCTCTGCTGTCTGCCTCTTGACAAGTTGTCCTACAAATTGGCTCTGACTGAACGCAGCACTGCTTTTGTGGAGCCCGGAGGGACCAGAGCTTGTGAAAGCTCCTGATCCTGACTTATCCTATGTGACCTCTTGGTGAAGGAGCAAGTTCAAGAGGCTGCCATCAGCCCTGGAGCCTGAGCAAAAGGCTGAATTGGCTCTGCAAATCTGTCATGAACATTTTATACACACACAGATGTATTCCTCGCTCCAAAAGGAGCCAGAGAGGGAGGGGGAATTGGCCTCTTACTGGGAATGCAAAGCTCTGTTTAGTGTTACCAGTTTTGCAGAAACGTAGAGAGGCCTAAACAGATTCAGCTACTGATGTGTCATCAGTTAAACAGAAGCAAGTTTTACAAGGGAAGAAGCTTTGGCTAATGTACAGTCCTGATGACATATCCATGGAAAAGCTCCTTAAGCAGATGCCACTTCATACCCATCCTGCAGGTTACGAAGCAGCCAGTGAAACTACATTGGGAATCACTTGGCTTCCTGACCCCATGGGGGGACAAGACAGCAGAGAGCAGCTTTCCTCCTTGTGTGCCTGAGGCTGCTCATATTTTTTGCAGGAAGTCAGTTTTTCCAGGAGCCCTCAAAGAGGAGCTCACACAGCCAGTCCGTCTCCTGAAGCGACTTGCCTCACCCCCAAAATAGAAAGATCCCCATCGTTTCTTGGGTCCCTGCTGAGCAACATTGTTCCGGCAAGTTTTTGCCTCTGCTCTGAGGCATGAGAATCAGTGCCACACACTTTGAAAACCTCTGAGAATTTAGTGGTATATGGCAAGACTCTACGTCACACAGAGTTTATAATAAATCCACATCTCTTTTCATCCTCCAGCACCTTGTGGTCACCATGGTCTAGAAACATTTGATCTGAAATTTTAGAGTTGCAAGTAATTCCCTGGCATTTTCCAGCCAGCCTGACCCTTGATAGCCTTTGCTGGCTGAGGAAACAGAGAGTTTTTCAGATAATACTGTTTTCTCTCTGTGACTGAAGTTCCTTGTTCAATGCAAGAAGAAAATAGCTCATTGTGAAGCCTGTCTTTACCACTGGCATGTGACAAAAATATCTGTTTCTCCTTTTTGCTAAGGCCCAGCTGCTCCTTCACTGATAGAAGGGAAATCCCTGCAAACAGAGAGGAAAATCAACAACACACAGTCTGTACCCCGTGAGTCAGCACGGCGAAGTTCTCCTCATTTCCCCTCTGCCAGCCCAAAGCTGCTGAAAAGATGTTGTTGTTGTTGAGTTTTGTTTTTTCAGCTCAGCATTTTCTGAAGTGTAATGACTGCCCCTGACTTCTTCAGTTACTCTTGCGGTATATTCATGGGCAAGCATTGAGCAGGTCCAGGTCTACTTAGCATCTGAATTCAGATAAAACAAGCTGTTTTCAGCCCTCCGTGGCAGGGGACCAAGAAATCTCAGTTCTGCAAGTTGGTTCATTTTACTTCGGGGTGAAGTTAGAGGCAACTTTTCCTCTGAGACCTTCTCTTGCCTGGAGACTCCCTTTTCTCCTTAGCCTGTTCTTTTCTCTTTTGCACTGAGATACAATCTTTACTGCCGTGATGGCTGTGACAGGCGAGGATGGTGGCTTCTGTTGAAATTCTGGCTTGACTCCCCTTCTTGAGGGACTCAGAGGGCTTAGCTCTGCATGCTTGGAAAGTGTTTTTCCAATAACTAGGCACTCCAGGAGGACTGTCTGGGCTTCGTGCCCTAAGATGGACAAAGACTTTCTACTTGATCCAAGGAGTTCTAGGAGAGTGGAATGGGCTTAGTTGGCCAGTGCCACCAGGCTCTTTAGTCTCTTCTTTATATGCTGGCAGAAGAAAAATGCTGATTCAGCAGGCACAGGAGCAAATATCAACAGGGAAAATACACAATGTGTATGCTTCTGCCCCTTACTTCTCTTAAGTAAAGAAAACTTTCTAATTTCCTTGTTTCCTGCATCCAGCAGGTGCGTTTGAGAAAGTCAGATTTCCAAGGCCAGTGGATGCTCCACAGAGATTTGATCTTGTCCATTTTAAGCACTTCCTATCCCAAACCACAAAGGGAATTGGTTACTCTGCCTGGAAACAAACTCAAACAAAGCTAATATTTCTCAGGAAATTCGCGCCATGTCGTAATGCAACTAAACCGAGACAAAAATAGGTGGCAATGTCTTCTGTGAAGGTTTGTGTGCTCAGAGGTGGTTGTGTTTCTTTGTTTATTTGTTTCTCTCAGTCTTCCCTGGTAGGACACAGACAGTAATGGCTGAAAAAAGAGGCTTTATCCACACACTTGGAATCCCGAGATGTCGTTCATTGACCCATTTTGTGCTCCAGCTCTAGCACCCGGTGTCCCAGTGACCCACTCTTGGCTTTCCCTCTTGCAGACTGTCCATCTTGGCTCGTCGCTTGTGTTAGTTTCCAAAAACAGCTCTGTGTGAGTCGTCACAAGCTCATAGCAGCTGTCCATCTAAAAACTTTCGTTAGACATTTCTGGTAAAATGTGTGTGCCACTAACTGGCTTTAAGATGAAACTTTCAAATGGGCCGATGTCTTTCATTGGGTCAGTGCTCCTTCAGGCCCACCTGCCTAGAATAGGGAGAAAAGTCCTTTTCCCCCAAACAAACTCAGATATTTAAGTGGAAGTGAGATTCAAAGCACCTGTTTTAGACTGAACATTAGGAAGGAATTTTTCACAGAGAGAGTGGTCGGGCATTGGAATAGGCTGCCCAGGGAGGTGGTTGAGTCACCATCCCTGGCTGTGTTTAAGGGACGTTTAGATGGGGTACTGAGGGATATGGTGTAGGGGAGGACTATGTAGAGTAGGGTAGATGGTTGGACTCGATGATCCCAAGGGTCTCTTCCAACCTGAATGTTTGTATGATTCTATGATTCTATGATCAAGAGTTCAGTCAGGTCAGAGGGATTTGGATAACTTGCTGTCTTCAAATGCTTTGAAAAAATACATCTTTGCTAGAAGCAGCGTAGACAGCTGGTAGCATGGGAGCAAGGCTGAGGTTTCATCAGCTGCCGGGGAACTTCAAGGTGAATTTGAGAAGGCATTTTACCTCTATTACTCTGTTTCCCCATCTGTAAAATGAGGATCTGGTTCCTCACCTTGGCCTCCCCTTGCTTTGTCAAGATCTTTGAGATCAAGGGCTGAAAACACTAGATAAAGCCTTGGCAACATTATTATTAACCTACACAAACAAGGGAACCGGGTCTTGCAAAGACAACATTTGGCTTTGAGTCATTCCCCCAGCTCTAGAGGAAAACAGTTTATGCACTGACATAGTGTTAGTCACACCAGGAAAACAAGCTGTCAGGCAAGAGTTTTGCTTTTTCTTTTCTCTCCGCCTGCTACCCAAGTTTCATGTGTTTCCCCCAGGCAAACATTTTCAGCCGCTATTGCTGCTGTTAGAGAAACATAGGAGTATATGAGTGCGTGAAAGACTGTGAGTGCTGCCTTTCTCCATGTTTGTTTCAAAAATAGTGCAATACTCATTGTTTCGGGCTGGAAAAAAAAAAAAACAACAACAAAAAACCCCCCAACAAACAGAGAAACACTCCAGAAAATTCTCAGAAATAATTGACATCCTTTTGGATATTACTTGGGGCAGCAAAGATACCTTGTGTGTGCATGAAGATGTTTGTCTTTGCATTGCTTTCTTCCAACCTAGGCAATTTTATGCTTCTGTGATTCTATAAACCTACTTTTCCATTGCCTTCTCCTCTTCCCCTGTCCTCGGATGCCTGTGCTCTGCATCCAGCCTTCTGCCTGGCTTCTTCATGCACATTAGGCAATAAAATCTAAGTGAGATTTTCTTCTGTCGCCCCTGGCATTTGGAGCCACAGAAACGTCCTGCAGGTTTCGAAGGAAGCAAAGGGCAAAGATCTCACATTACACCAAGGCAGAACTTTATGGGCTCATTAGAAAATTGCCCGTTATTAATCCTGCTGAGAGTAAAACTAGTCTGGTGTAAAACAGCCCAGCAATGGTCCTTTCAATCAAACATGCTGATTTATTCCAGCGGGGTAATTTGGTCCGAACTCAGTCACAGCCAGTGTTGTTGGACCCTTAGATAACAGGTGCCAATCTGCCATGGGTGAAACATCTTCAGCTCTAAACCTGAGATTGAACTGAAGCAAGAAAAACGAGCCTGAAGCTGAAACCACTTGAAATAGCAAATCTAATTTGAGAGGGAGCAAGCAGTGAGGAAGTTGACAGGGGATGCAATGCTCCCTGGCGCATCTTCAGAAGCTTTTCACACCCCTATGAATATTTGTCAAGCCAGACCATAAATCAGACCCTGCTAAAAATTTTTATCTGCTTTTGGCTTCAGGCTTCCACTAGGGAGGAGCCCTTGAGTCTGATTGTTATGTACATCTTGTGAACTTTGCAGCGGTTTTATTCAGAATTAGGCAACAATGCACAATTCATCTCTTTTTTTTTTTTTTTTTTTTGTGTTATCAGCCAGTAAGAAAGGGGAGTAAAATGAACCAGACTCTGTGAGATCATTCAAAGCACCCTCATTCATTAAGAAATGCATCATTGCAGCCTGACTCCGTCAGGGGACTTTAGCACAGCTATGTGACAGCCGCTCTGGGTGACTTGCCAGAGTCCAGAGCCGGAGTGTGAAGGCAGAAGAGGATTTCATCCCACGTTGCCCAGGGCAGGTATCACAGAGCCTGTCACTCCTCTACACCGAGACACTCCGGCCGGGGCTGTTGACTTTGCTGGAGACAGTCGGGCTGGGGCAGACTCAGACAGCAACAAACCCTTTATGAAAGCAGCTGGGAAGCAAAGACATCCAGTAAGCGCCAGTTCCTGTTGGACAAATTTAACCCATTCAGGCTGCTGTCTGGCCCCAGCAGTCCTCAGACAACCTGTTTTCCCAAATTACATCCACTCAGCTCCTGCCTTGTGCTCAATTAGGCCCCTAAATGCAATGTCTCCAGAAACACGGGGGTAGAAATTACTTCCAGGGTCCGTTCCAGTCATCCCATAATCTGATCCCCACCCTAAGATTTTACAACATCCTTTTAAAAGCTGGTGAGTGCAGGGGGAAATTTCCCCACTCTCTGAGTTTGCCGAGAAGCTGTCAAAGAATCACAGAATGATATGGGGTTGGATGGGACCTCTGGAGATCCTCTAGTCCAACCCCCCATAGTCTCAAAACTCCTTGCCCTGGTGATTAGGACATGTCCTTGGCCCTAAGGTCTTACGGCTTACCCAGGGCACACAGCAACTTTGGGGAACATGGGGAATAAGATCCAGTGTTGCTTCTATTCTCCAAGCCATGGTAGCTCCAGAAACAGAACCAAGGTAGCTCCAGGTGTAGGTGATGGCATCAGTGAGTCAGAAGGACTGGAGAAGACAGGAGAAGAATAAATCAGAGCAGAACTGAGGGCAGAGCTACCTTTAGCCTTGAAGGCCATCTGTTTGGAGCTTTGACTTCTACCACAGTGCTATGGGTGCAAATGTTGGCTCTCAAGAGGCGAAAGAACAACACAGTTTATTCTGGAGTAACTCGGTCAATGCTAGACCAGCAGATGGATGGACAGAAGGGGACATCCCAAACAAAACCTGACACTCCCATAGAGCATCCCTGGGAGGGAGCAGGGCCTGCGCTAGGAGCAATAACCTGTTTGTGCCCATCTGTTGTAGATAGCACTGTGCCTTTTCACACCTTCATTTCACTAAGGGGTGTTGGATTGGGTCAGCAACTTGCCCGGCTCAGCTGGGGCTTCTGCCCCAGGGGCAGGTGGTGACCTCTGAGCAGACAGAAAACCAAGCAAAACCAAGGATGAAGTGTGCTGAAGTTGGCCACTACAATCATAGCTCGAGGTGAGGTATTGGAGGAGCTGGACCACTACCAACAACGTATCCATGCTCCTTGGTGACAACAGTGCATGTTTTACTCAGCCATAGTGATAATCTCCGTCCTTGTCAAGGATCCCAAACGCAAATTGCACGTGGGTTTTCTTTGGAGCAGTACCAAAGGCCTGGGAATGTCCTCCCACCATATCTGTGTTGCTTATAGCTTATCTCTCCCATTTTGTTATGTCTAAAGTAGCTCTTTCTGCCACAGGACCACGAAAAGCATACACATGCCATCCCGTACTCACTGTCCACCATCTCCTGAGGAAGCTGTTGATGTTGCAGCCTCTTCTGGAAAATGCAGAATCAATGTTTCTCTGAAGCAGGTCCTCATTTTAAGTCTCAGTGTAGTGCCTCCTCTTCCTTAAGAAGGCACCAGAGGAGAGGTGTGTGCTGAATGCTGCTTGGAGTCACTCCAGACATCAGTCTGCAGGAGGCACTTACACAAAATGAGAGTTTCATTAGGAAGCCTGTGCCCTGAAGCTAAATCTACTGCATCAGGGCTTAAAAGATGAATCTGAATTTATAGAGAGTTTAAAAATTAAAAAATTAAAAATTTACCCACACAGTGTCTTATATATATATACATACATATATATGGGGGATGTGTGTGTATATACATATATATGGATGTGTCCATTTACCTGTATGTGTTTTTCAGGAGATTTTATTTATTTATATCAAGCAGATGAGGGCTAACTGGGATTTGCCCTTGCACTTGCCTATAAGCAAGAGATTCAGGGGATTCCTGCATTTATTTATCTTGCCACTCCCTGTGTAACATGTAGGTACAACCAAAATGGCTTTTAGCTCTTGTATCTACCAAAGAGGTGCCACGTGCTGATAAGCAGTTTTCTGAAAAGCTCACGTCATGATACACATGTATTAACATTGATAACTGCAACGATAAGAAGACTTAGCTTAGCTTATGCACAGCCCTTTTCGTCAGCAGGTTGCAAAGTGCTTCCGAGGAAGGTCGTCCTCTTTTCCGTTAAGGTGAGGGGATGTGGAGAAGCACATCTGCAATCAGTGTACTTGAAATCAGGGAGCCAACCTGTTTCTGCCTGATACTGGGGCCGAAGTGTGGGGACAAGCTGCCTGCCTTTCATACTGCACCTTCAAAGGCAAGGAACCACCAGACACCGAGTCTCCTGCTGTAAGACAAACCCTTGCCCCACTAACTATCATGAAGCACATAACATATTTTTCTTCCATAAGGTCCTTTACCCCAAGAGATATTTAGGATTTCTGTTGAAATGCCATGGAAGAGCCTGGCCTACTCTTCTCCAGGAACTGCCTTACACCAGGAGTACACATACTGCTCCTTCATTCATCATCATCATGATGAAGAGAAAAGACCTTCTTCATTATGCTAATTCATTGGTGTTTGGCTAAGGCACTCAGGAGAGAGCTCCCAGGTATAGCACAGAAACTCAACTGTTCCCTGGGACATCTTGGCACTGACAAGGTCAGCATGGTGGCAACATACCAATGGGGTATGTTCCTCACAAACATCAAGGTCTCCCCTGCTTGTGAGACCTCCACACTATGGAGGACTACCTGGACAGTTGCACACACATGCTGGGAGAGGACTTTTGATTTGATTTATTTACCTTTCCCACTTTCTTTCCAGTAAACTGG
>NW_015090906.1:4468133-4527015 GCF_001431845.1 Calidris pugnax
ATTTTTGTCTTTTAATTGGGCCCACAAGATGACATCTCCTTGATAAAAGTATCAACCTAATGCCCAGTGGCAACCAAAAAGAGTGCTTGATCTTTTTCCTCAAGAGGGAATATCCCCAGATGTTCTGTTCTCGTTAATGTCATGGACTGTCTGGACCTAGAAATCTTCACCTCCCAGCCTTTCCCTCTTGAGAACATTTAAGGGGCAAGATCTGCTGGGGTCTGCAAAAGGTTGCCTGGCATGTGAGGGGCAGAGAGGGAGGAAAGCACAGTCACTTCTTCCATTGCTGCTCTGGAGATCTTCACAGGTGTGTTTTGCTGTGATCTGAGTCACTTTAATGAAGTAATTTGTCTCCTCTTCCTCCTTGCCAGCATTCCTCCCCCAGTCCTCAGTAACTGGGCATGCCTTCAGTTATTTAATCTGCACATGGCCTGTCAGAGTTTCAATTTCTTTTTTTCTATTTAATATTATATTTGAAGTGTTTCAGTTCCAGCCATCTGAATATATTATTTTTGAATCTCAGACATCGAAGTAATTATTTTTTTTTCCAGATCCTGCTCCCTCTATAAGGTCCATTAGATAAATATTTGACGGTGGATAATTACTTAGCATTTGTGTTCAGCGAGAACTGAATGCTAGTTTGGATCAAATAACTCTGCAGATCTGCTTGTCTGTGTGATTTTTTTTTTTTTTTTTTTTTTTTTTTTTTTTTTTTTGTGTTATCAGCCAGTAAGAAAGGGGAGTAAAATGAACCAGACGCTGTGAGATCATTCAAAGCACCCTCATTCATTAAGAAATGCATCATTGCAGCCTGACTCCGTCAGGGGACTTTAGCACAGCTATGTGACAGCCGCTCTGGGTGACTTGCCAGAGTCCAGAGCCGGAGTGTGAAGGCAGAAGAGGATTTCATCCCACGTTGCCCAGGGCAGGTATCACAGAGCCTGTCACTCCTCTACACCGAGACACTCCGGCCGGGGCTGTTGACTTTGCTGGAGACAGTCGGGCTGGGGCAGACTCAGACAGCAACAAACCCTTTATGAAAGCAGCTGGGAAGCAAAGACATCCAGTAAGCGCCAGTTCCTGTTGGACAAATTTAACCCATTCAGGCTGCTGTCTGGCCCCAGCAGTCCTCAGACAACCTGTTTTCCCAAATTACATCCACTCAGCTCCTGCCTTGTGCTCAATTAGGCCCCTAAATGCAATGTCTCCAGAAACACGGGGGTAGAAATTACTTCCAGGGTCCGTTCCAGTCATCCCATAATCTGATCCCCACCCTAAGATTTTACAACATCCTTTTAAAAGCTGGTGAGTGCAGGGGGAAATTTCCCCACTCTCTGAGTTTGCCGAGAAGCTGTCAAAGAATCACAGAATGATATGGGGTTGGATGGGACCTCTGGAGATCCTCTAGTCCAACCCCCCATAGTCTCAAAACTCCTTGCCCTGGTGATTAGGACATGTCCTTGGCCCTAAGGTCTTACGGCTTACCCAGGGCACACAGCAACTTTGGGGAACATGGGGAATAAGATCCAGTGTTGCTTCTATTCTCCAAGCCATGGTAGCTCCAGAAACAGAACCAAGGTAGCTCCAGGTGTAGGTGATGGCATCAGTGAGTCAGAAGGACTGGAGAAGACAGGAGAAGAATAAATCAGAACAGAACTGAGGGCAGAGGCAGAGCTACCTTTAGCCTTGAAGGCCATCTGTTTGGAGCTTTGACTTCTACCACAGTGCTATGGGTGCAAATGTTGGCTCTCAAGAGGCGAAAGAACAACACAGTTTATTCTGGAGTAACTCGGTCAATGCTAGACCAGCAGATGGATGGACAGAAGGGGACATCCCAAACAAAACCTGACACTCCCATAGAGCATCCCTGGGAGGGAGCAGGGCCTGCGCTAGGAGCAATAACCTGTTTGTGCCCATCTGTTGTAGATAGCACTGTGCCTTTTCACACCTTCATTTCACTAAGGGGTGTTGGATTGGGTCAGCAACTTGCCCGGCTCAGCTGGGGCTTCTGCCCCAGGGGCAGGTGGTGACCTCTGAGCAGACAGAAAACCAAGCAAAACCAAGGATGAAGTGTGCTGAAGTTGGCCACTACAATCATAGCTCGAGGTGAGGTATTGGAGGAGCTGGACCACTACCAACAACGTATCCATGCTCCTTGGTGACAACAGTGCATGTTTTACTCAGCCATAGTGATAATCTCCGTCCTTGTCAAGGATCCCAAACGCAAATTGCACGTGGGTTTTCTTTGGAGCAGTACCAAAGGCCTGGGAATGTCCTCCCACCATATCTGTGTTGCTTATAGCTTATCTCTCCCATTTTGTTATGTCTAAAGTAGCTCTTTCTGCCACAGGACCACGAAAAGCATACACATGCCATCCCATACTCACTGTCCACCATCTCCTGAGAAGCTGTTGATGTTGCAGCCTCTTCTGGAAAATGCAGAATCAATGTTTCTCTGAAGCAATCCTCATTTTAAGTCTCAATGTAGTATCTCCTCTTCCTTAAAAAGGCACCCGAGGAGAGGTGTGTGCTGGATGCTGTCTGGAGTCACTCCAGACATCAGTCCGCAGGAGGCACTTACACAAAATGAGAGTTTCGGTCCTCATTTTAAGTCTCAGTGTAGTGCCTCCTCTTCCTTAAGAAGGCACCAGAGGAGAGGTGTGTGCTGAATGCTGCTTGGAGTCACTCCAGACATCAGTCTGCAGGAGGCACTTACACAAAATGAGAGTTTCATTAGGAAGCCTGTGCCCTGAAGCTAAATCTACTGCATCAGGGCTTAAAAGATGAATCTGAATTTATAGAGAGTTTAAAAATTAAAAAATTAAAAATTTACCCACACAGTGTCTTATATATATATACATACATATATATGGGGGATGTGTGTGTATATACATATATATGGATGTGTCCATTTACCTGTATGTGTTTTTCAGGAGATTTTATTTATTTATATCAAGCAGATGAGGGCTAACTGGGATTTGCCCTTGCACTTGCCTATAAGCAAGAGATTCAGGGGATTCCTGCATTTATTTATCTTGCCACTCCCTGTGTAACATGTAGGTACAACCAAAATGGCTTTTAGCTCTTGTATCTACCAAAGAGGTGCCACGTGCTGATAAGCAGTTTTCTGAAAAGCTCACGTCATGATACACATGTATTAACATTGATAACTGCAACGATAAGAAGACTTAGCTTAGCTTATGCACAGCCCTTTTCGTCAGCAGGTTGCAAAGTGCTTCCGAGGAAGGTCGTCCTCTTTTCCGTTAAGGTGAGGGGATGTGGAGAAGCACATCTGCAATCAGTGTACTTGAAATCAGGGAGCCAACCTGTTTCTGCCTGATACTGGGGCCGAAGTGTGGGGACAAGCTGCCTGCCTTTCATACTGCACCTTCAAAGGCAAGGAACCACCAGACACCGAGTCTCCTGCTGTAAGACAAACCCTTGCCCCACTAACTATCATGAAGCACATAACATATTTTTCTTCCATAAGGTCCTTTACCCCAAGAGATATTTAGGATTTCTGTTGAAATGCCATGGAAGAGCCTGGCCTACTCTTCTCCAGGAACTGCCTTACACCAGGAGTACACATACTGCTCCTTCATTCGTCATCATCATGATGAAGAGAAAAGACCTTCTTCATTATGCTAATTCATTGGTGTTTGGCTAAGGCACTCAGGAGAGAGCTCCCAGGTATAGCACAGAAACTCAACTGTTCCCTGGGACATCTTGGCACTGACAAGGTCAGCATGGTGGCAACATACCAATGGGGTATGTTCCTCACAAACATCAAGGTCTCCCCTGCTTGTGAGACCTCCACACTATGGAGGACTACCTGGACAGTTGCACACACATGCTGGGAGAGGACTTTTGATTTGATTTATTTACCTTTCCCACTTTCTTTCCAGTAACCTGGTAGACTTAACTGGCTGTCTGGCAGCCTCAGGAGAGTTTCGTTTGAATCCAGTGGAATTAATTTGCCCAGTCAGTGTTAGCCAAGTTACTGGCCAGTGCATGAAGCGGCCAGTTATTTGGATATTTTTTGGCTCCTGGAGAGGTTAAGTGAGTCATTAGGAAGCCTGTGCCCTGAAGCTAAATCTACTGCATCAGGGCTTAAAAGATGAATCTGAATTTATAGAGAGTTTAAAAATTAAAAAATTAAAAATTTACCCACACAGTGTCTTATATATATATACATACATATATATGGGGGATGTGTGTGTATATACATATATATGGATGTGTCCATTTACCTGTATGTGTTTTTCAGGAGATTTTATTTATTTATATCAAGCAGATGAGGGCTAACTGGGATTTGCCCTTGCACTTGCCTATAAGCAAGAGATTCAGGGGATTCCTGCATTTATTTATCTTGCCACTCCCTGTGTAACATGTAGGTACAACCAAAATGGCTTTTAGCTCTTGTATCTACCAAAGAGGTGCCACGTGCTGATAAGCAGTTTTCTGAAAAGCTCACGTCATGATACACATGTATTAACATTGATAACTGCAACGATAAGAAGACTTAGCTTAGCTTATGCACAGCCCTTTTCGTCAGCAGGTTGCAAAGTGCTTCCGAGGAAGGTCGTCCTCTTTTCCGTTAAGGTGAGGGGATGTGGAGAAGCACATCTGCAATCAGTGTACTTGAAATCAGGGAGCCAACCTGTTTCTGCCTGATACTGGGGCCGAAGTGTGGGGACAAGCTGCCTGCCTTTCATACTGCACCTTCAAAGGCAAGGAACCACCAGACACCGAGTCTCCTGCTGTAAGACAAACCCTTGCCCCACTAACTATCATGAAGCACATAACATATTTTTCTTCCATAAGGTCCTTTACCCCAAGAGATATTTAGGATTTCTGTTGAAATGCCATGGAAGAGCCTGGCCTACTCTTCTCCAGGAACTGCCTTACACCAGGAGTACACATACTGCTCCTTCATTCATCATCATCATGATGAAGAGAAAAGACCTTCTTCATTATGCTAATTCATTGGTGTTTGGCTAAGGCACTCAGGAGAGAGCTCCCAGGTATAGCACAGAAACTCAACTGTTCCCTGGGACATCTTGGCACTGACAAGGTCAGCATGGTGGCAACATACCAATGGGGTATGTTCCTCACAAACATCAAGGTCTCCCCTGCTTGTGAGACCTCCACACTATGGAGGACTACCTGGACAGTTGCACACACATGCTGGGAGAGGACTTTTGATTTGATTTATTTACCTTTCCCACTTTCTTTCCAGTAAACTGGTAGACTTAACTGGCTGTCTGGCAGCCTCAGGAGAGTTTCGTTTGAATCCAGTGGAATTAATTTGCCCAGTCAGTGTTAGCCAAGTTACTGGCCAGTGCATGAAGCGGCCAGTTATTTGGATATTTTTTGGCTCCTGGAGAGGTTAAGTGAGGACAGTGCTGAGAGCTGCGTTGAGATTTGGCAGCCCCAAAGGGGAAGTCTGTCTCAGAGAGCAACCGCCTGTTTTTCAACTGAAAATGTATTTCCTCAGCTGCCTCTGAAAGTAAAGGTTAAAATTAATTTAGAGCAGAGATTTAGTGCCTGGAAAATAAAATTAGTGGGAAATAAACTTGTTTCTCTTTTCTGCATTTTCAAATATCATTTTTTCTATCATCATCTTCTCTCCTGTCCTTGTAACAGCTCCCCATCTTCCTCTAACAGAGATTTTTTTGAATCTCAGCAAATTAGTCATCCAGCACTTCCAGCTACCTGGAAGAGCTTCCAGGTTTCCTCGCTAAAATCCAGGGAAGCAATTCACCTGAATACCTCTTGAGTGTTCAGATTTTATTCTTCCTGACACTTGTTTCTTATGCAGAGGAATAACCATTCCCACCTTAAGGTTGCTGTCAAAAAAAAAAAAAGGAAAACCAATCCAAAAATACAATTAAATTAGTGGAAATCATAACCTGGGGTAACTGGAAACATGCCTGCAGTGGTGCTAAACAAGTTTTCAGTTGGGACAATTTAAATTGTTGTATTTTACTGGGGGAATGAAAGGCAACACAGTTGATCTGCTTACACAGAGTCACATCTGGAGTGGTCGGGGAAAGGGGACAGAAAGGGATAAGTGGAAAAAGGAGATGACAGTTTTTCATTTGATTGTATGCTGAAGTATATATCATCAGAAACTGCCAGATCCAGGATATCATGCAAGGGGCAGATAAATCCAGTAGCCTTTGCTGGAGCCTGCACTGATCATGGTTATGGGCACAGGCAGCAGCATCAAACACCCCACAACACACCTAAGACAAGAAGAAGAGGCTTTTTAAAATAATTTCCCAATGCAGGAATAAAATAACCTTATATACACATGCAAAAAAAAGCAAGGGAAAGAATCTTAGAATTCAAGGTTTCCACCCCCCTCCATATATAAATATGTACAGTTACTGTCTGACACGGCAGGTATAAATGAGGAGGACATCTGGCCACTGTTGGTGTGCATCGCTCAGCTCAACAGCTGTGAAGTCTAGCTTCAACTCAGGGTGGATGTAATGTGCGACAACAGTTGGCCTTTGAGACCCGAGACAAGCAAACCGCTCTGGATCTCATTAGGAGCGTGGTTTTGCCACTCAGCAGAGATTATTCACAGGCAGAAAGGTTGGAGCCCGAGGAGGGGGGTGGGTCATCACGACCATCTCATCAGCCTGCTAATGACTCAGTCCTGCTTTCCTGGTTGAGCTGGACCACTCTGTAGGAAAACATCTGGCTTGATTTCAGGTGTAGGGATGGGACACGGTGGATCAAACACTGACAGCTCTATCAACATCCGAGCTGCTTGTTTCCATTGTCAACACAGAGAAAGAGCTGTGTCCAGATTGTGGATTTTTTGATCTAAATAGAGCAAATGAATCACACTTTCAAGTGCCTGATATTTTCCAGGGATTAAGAGGGGAACTGCCAGTGGTCAGCTCGGAGGTGACGTCTGGAGAGGAAACATCAAGAGCACAATTAGCCTCCTAAACACTGTTGTCTAAGGAAGAGAAGTCCCCTAAATGCTGTCCCCTCCAGTTTCACACAGCATTTCCCAGAAGCATGTGGTTTCCTGAGGATTGCAGGAGGGTCAAGTGTTTGCTGAGAGCACTGGAAGGAAGCACAGGCTGGGAGCTGGATGGCTGGGTTTCAAACACTGCTTTGTTGGATTCCCACATCTCACAGATTTCAGAAGGCAGATACAGTCTGCCCTTGCCTTCAGCCATGTCCCCACCATCCCTTGATGTCCCTCACCAAGGACAGCATGGAGGGAAACAGCCTTCCAGTGTGAGTGCAGCCCACAGGGCAAGTGTGGTCAGCATTGGCTTTTCAGTGGAGATCCCTTGTCTTGTGTAAGGACATGAACCCCTTCAATGCAGCAGGGTTACTAGAGAAGGAAAAGCAAAGCTCTGTCCCTTTACTTCCTTTTTCAAAGCATTTTTTGTAGCCCGGAATGCCTTCTCACCTCCTGGTGAGACATACCCGGTTAGGGGCCAGGGAATAACTTCAAATCTCTTCCCTGATCCCTCCATGCCTGGGAAAAAAGAGGAAAAGCTTTCCTTTTCTAGGGCATAGGTTCAACTGCAACCCCAGGGGGAGCTGACCCAAAGACCTTGCTGCAACAGCAAAAATACAGGGTGAAATCGTTTGGCTTCTGATAGGCGTGAAGGCCAGATTAGATTATCACGATGCTCCTCTCTGGCCTGTAAAGCTGTCTGTGATTAGTTAAATCACAATGCTCCAAAGTGGACCAGCAAACCCACACCTTCCACTGTTACTTGTTAATTGAGGGGGTATGTCTCTCAGTGAATGTCCGAGCTTGACCCATTCCACCTGTCACCCATGATATCAGTTATAACAAGGAAAAAGAAACCATTGCTTTTCCTTGAACTAAGTGCAAGAGGGGGGTGATATCACAACATCGTGCCCAGAACCTGCCCATTGGTTTCAGGCACTGGGAAATGCTCCAATTGATAAGGGAAGCTATAAATCCTGGCAGTCTCAAGTGTATTGGATGTGACTGATAAAGGATTGATCTCTCCTTTTGCCTGGCAGCAAGGTCAAGGCAATCCCGTATCGTAACACCAAGTGGAATTTGTGGCTCTGACTCCTGGCAGGACATGGGTCGCCTCCATCCAGCCCAGAGCAGGTGACTCCAGGCTTGGCAGGGCTTTTCCAAGCACAAATTTTTCTAGGTACTTCTTCAAGCCTGGCCAAGGCAGATCCTGTCTTGGGTATGAGGTGATAGGTTTAGTGTGGGCTTCCCTCAACAGCAGCATGGCCAGATCTAAATCCTGACAGGATGCTTCCCAGCAACCAGCTGCTGAGAACACCTGGGCAGGTGAGAAACTTCAGGCACCAGGACTGGATGGTGCTGGTGGATGGCTGCCCCACGGCTGAAGAGGGTGGTTGCTGCACTTTTCAGGAAGACCTTTCAGATTTATCAGAGGACTGTGCAAGTGTATCTCCAGGGTTTGTGTGATCACACCACACTGTCACCATGAGATAGTCGTAGCCTGGAGAGGGAGAAGAGCTGAGTTGTCTACCCCTCCTTATCTCTCCAGTAAATTCTATCTCAAGGAATTCAGGGAGAGAAGTGTTGCCTTTGGGCTCATCCCCTCCCATTTCTTCCTTCAGCCTCTTCTCTTACACTCCCTTCTCCCTCTTCACTGCTGTTCTCAGTCCCCCACCTTCCTTTCTATCTAGGAGGTTGTTATGTTGTCATTTTATTTCTCCTTATTGCCTTCCAGGTTGCAAGTAAAGCTGAGAATTTGCTCTTCTTTCTGGATAAAGAGGCTTTCCTGAAATTTCTCTGTAATTTTCATTAATTTCTCTTGAATGCTCATGAAATCAAGCATGTCCGAGCAATCCCATCACTCCATTGGCCTGGGGATTGTCTACCCATTCCTCTGCATTATTTTCATGGAAAATGCAGTTTCTGTGTAACTGAGGGTTTCTTTAATTTGCCTATGAATTTTGCATGCCCACACACACACACAGTTTTACTTTTTTCCCTTGGGAAAAATGAAAACAAACAACTTCATTTCTGCTTAAATTGACTTGAATCCATTTTGTTTTGTTTTGTTAAGCAGAAAGGAAGCATTTTGCTTGGGTCATGCTGACCTCATGCTCCACTTATTTTCATTACACAGGGACTTCCTAAAAGTGCTTTCCAGCATCTTAGACCTTTTTCTTCAGCTGTAAGGCAACTTCCCAGTATAAATAAAATTTTCCATTGTACATCCTGGACCTTGGTTCCTATCATGCCCATGTTCATCCAGCGAGAGAGAAGTGAGGGCAGTGCCTCACCAGGGAGATTCAGGCGTCTGATGATAGAGTTAAACCCAAACACAGGTGGTCTTTGACAGTGACAGCTCACAAAGATTCAAGTTAATCTTATGGAGAAACATATTCTACCCCTCCGCACAAAAAAAACAAAAAAAAAAAAGAAAGAAAGAAACCCCAACTCCCTCCCCACCCCCCAAAATTATTAAATTCAGGAATTCAAAAATATTTCCTTTGGACTACAAATACCAAAATGAGGTCTTTACAGAGGCATGTTTTAGGGGAGTGATAGCTATTTTGGAAAACACTAACATTTCAGTCTGGTTTTGACTTATTTGGGAAGAAAATAACGGCATTCCTCCGGGCCCACGGTTCTTGTTTCGCCTAGCTGTAACGCAGCCCCACATCCAGCAGTCCCACACCTTCTGAGAGCTGAGGAAGCCACATCTTTCACAAGAAATGCATTTCCCCATGTCCAGGCTTTTCAGAGGCTGGCTCCTGTCCTGGTGGGTGCAAGAGATGGAGCAGGCAAGCAGTTTGAGGAAAGGACTCCAAGAAAACTGGAGAAAGAAGACCTCTGGAGAGCAGAGCTTCTAAAGTCAACAGAGGAAACCATGAGATTTCTTTTTTGTACAAAAGGAGAAAGTATAAGGTAAAATTAGTGTGCACAGCTGAAGCCTGCACCAATGAAGCATTCTCTTTTCAGGATCATATGAGAGACATGAGTCACACGCTGTCCCCATCTGTACCTTGGAGGGACGAAGTGCAGCATGGCAGTTTGCAGTGCAGTCTACTGTAAATAATCTCTTCTGTACAAAAGGCGTTGTTGGAAGCGACTGACATTTCCAAATGCCAGCTTTTGGAAGCGTGCAAAGAATGACAGTCACAGGAACTGATATTTGAACAGGAAAAATGGTGCCAAATGCTATATTTGGGCATGGTTATTGCCATGTTTGTTATTGTTATCACCGCTGGAATTATAGTCCTGGTTGGAGACCGTGTCTGAGATCCAATCTCCTTTTAGCAAGGGCTGCCTGCAAATATTGCAAGAGACAGTCCTTTCTCCCAGGACAAAAATAAACAAAGCTGTTAAAAATATATGCTTCTGGTTGCTCTGTGTGTACAAGCAGAGTTGACTTCAGAGTATATAAGAAAGTTATGTTAAGTGCAGCCAAAATTGTCTATCTGAGAGAGATCTCATCTTATCAAGGAGTTTTACCTCCTAGTAGACAAGGGGTGGAAAGAGTGAAGCATTGCCATCCCCTTCTGAGGCACAGTGAGATGAAGCAACTTACCCCAAAACCTACAACACGATCTCCCTAAGCTCAGCCTTCCTAGTTCAAAGGAGCAGAAACCTGGTTTCTTCTAAAGTGGAGTTTGGTGGCAAGAAGGATTGATTACAGAAGCCAGTGCCTGGATTAACTGACCCAGGAGAGCCCAACTCTTAAAATCAAGCTTTCAAGGCAAGACCCACTAAGGTCACTTGGCTGGCCTGGTCTCCTCAGCAGAGTAGGGTCTTGAACCCATGCCAATCACATCCCCTAAACCACAGACCAACTTGTGCTTTTAGAGATTATTTTGAAATAGGCATGTTTTCTAGGGCACCAGAGTAGTTGGGTGTATGGGAGATCCTGACTGCCTAAAATGACACAGGGACAGGACTTCATTGACTAAATATAAGCATTTTCTGTCATTGTTTTCACTCCACAATTTCCAGCACGTCTCCAGCTGCTGTTCCTCAAAGGTATGAGTCTCTCACAGTCCTGTGTCATATCTGCCTGCACCATGTGGAAACTTCTCAAGTGATAACAGACACCTCTGTTTAAGCAACAGATCCTTCTCTATGTGCAGGTGTTTCCATGTGAGGTGGACACCTGACCTCCTGTTACAGTCAATGGAGGCCTGAGGCTCTACCAAGGTGCCCACTTGGAGGTGCCTAGAGCTGGTTGAGATGCTCTGGCTTACCTGAAACATCTAAGCATCATAAATAGGTAAGACATAAGACTTTCAGGAAACCTGTTTCCTTTCAGAGTGGCAGCTGGAGGTTGGGAGATACAATAGGTCCTCATGTGTGGCATCAGGCACCTCTGTTGGGAAACTGAATCGTGTTCCTAAACTCTAAGCAAAATCCCAGCCTTCCAGGGTACCCTTCCCTGTTGGGTCTTTAAAATATTTTGTGTTCTTTCTTGTATTGAGTCTTGCTATTAAAAATATATATATATAAATAAGCTCATCTGTTCTTGTGATCAGGCACCTCTGTTGGGAAACTGAATCGTGTTCCTAAACTCTAAGCAAAATCCCAGCCTTCCAGGGTACCCTTCCCTGTTGGGTCTTTAAAATATTTTGTGTTCTTTCTTGTATTGAGTCTTGCTATTAAAAATATATATATATAAATAAGCTCATCTGTTCTTGTGACTTTTTCAGCAGCATCCCCAATGACTTTTCAAATGAAAATGAGCTATTTCATGGATGAGGAAAGCATGGCACTGAGAGGTGACCTGAGATGCCTGTGGTTGTCCAGAAGGCATAGTTGAGAACAAAGCCCAGTTATCTTGACCATTAATCAAATATATATATAAATACGTTCATCTGTTCTTGTGACTGTTTTTCAGCAGCATCCCAAATGACTTTTCAAATGAAAATGAGCTACTTCATGGATGAGGAAAGCATGGTACTGAAAGGTGACCTGAGATGCCTGTGGTCATCCAGAAGGCATAGCTGGGAACAAAGCCCAGTTATCTTGACCATTAATCCATCCCTTTAACCACGAGGTGAAGCTGTGCATCCCAGCCTCTGATCCTCAGATCCAGGAGCTGGTGGAGTCCAGCTGCTGGCTGAAGGCTGCCCTTTCTCCTGTAACCAAGGGTTGAAAAGTAGTGAAGTTTCCAACATTCAATTAATCTAAGCTCAGCCTCACTTTTGAATCTACTCGAGGGCAGATGTCCATCTCCAGAATATTCTGAGACACTCAAGAGGAAGATTTGGACCTCGTGACCATATTACACTGCTTTGATGCACAAGGAAGTCCCTCTTGCATTTGTTGTAAGGCTCTGAAAATTTGAAACTTCTCTCTGCCCATTCTCCCTCCTCACTTCAGGCATTGATATTCCCCACCATCACACTGCACTGATGTGACTCTGTGCACTGAATTTCAATTAGTGGGTAGGGGGTGCAGTCCTCATGCAGAAATCCATTAGAAGCTGCCTGCTATTGAAGGGCAGTGAACAGATAAATGTGATTGTCTACGAGTCTGAAAACAAAGGGAATGTGCTGTGATTTTACTGGAAGCAAGGTACTGTCGGTGGAAGCAGGTCAATATAAAAATGACTTTCAGCTGCTGCATTGAAAAGTCTGGGAAAACTGAGATGAATAAGGAAAGAAATGTAGCTAGGATGGAAAAGGGAAAAACAAAGAGGAAAAAAAAGAGAAAAAAAAAAGGAGCTTTATTTTATTAAATTCCAGCTGTAGCTTTCTTTCTTCTTTTAAAAATTCATGGGATGCCTGACAGAGAGGTCAGGATCCTCATTCTTCAAAGCTGATGTTCAAGCCCCATGCCCAGCCATTCAGAGCAGAGGTTGCCTTTTCACACTGCGTTTCTAATCTGCTCAGCATCCCTGGGGCTTTCAGGGCAGTTTGTAATAATTTTCCGACAGAGTCTCTCAGTTTTAGCTGAAGCAACCACTTCTTTCTGAAGGTGAGTCAGATAAAGGCTCCATAAATACCTGTGGGTGGCTGAGTTTGAATGGAGGTCCTACACCTCATTATCTCTGTGGATCCGGCCCTTGGATTCCCACTCTACTACCCTTATGGTATGGAAATCCCTTGAAGAGCTGGGTATCTGTTGCTGGTTGACATGATCTATTTGGGCTCCACCTGCCAATACCAAAGGCAGCGTTGTTGTCTTGTAGATCCTGGGTCATACCTGCTAGCTCCACGTGGATGTCTCGTACCAGGGGCAAGTTTGAGCACGTGAATCAAGGTCCTAAAGGAGGGTGAGACAATTGCTACCTCCAACCCTGAAAGGCTTTGGGCAATGCACCTGGAGTTGGTAGGTGCAAAAGTTAAGGCAGAAAGCCTTGCCAGCAGCAGGTTCTACAAGCTGTGCTGGCATCTTCCCCTGCATGTTCTCAAAGAGATATGCTATTCATTTAATTTTGACTCTGCATAACAGCTATCAGAGATGGCCAAGCCCCTTTCCCAGCCAGGGCAGGATGTATTGCAAGCTATAAACTTACCCAAACTCATCTCTGCTTCACATTTCTGTGTCCTCCGCCCTTGAGATTTCACCTTTTCTGCCCAGCAGGCCCTGTTTCACAGCCTTTGAACTATAGCCATTGCGTAACATATCTGTCTCTAAGTATCACATCTATAACTTACACTTTAGCACAGCTCTCCAGAGTTCTACAGAACCATTAAACAGTGAGGGCGACTCCCGGGTAGGTGGGGAAGGTGTCCATGCATTGATGGTGTTTTCTGCACCATGTCCTTCTTTGACTTTTTCTTAGACTAGCAGGAAGGAAGCTTGTAATTGCAATGCAAAATGTATGCCCAAACTGTCCTGTTTTCTGCATGGCCCACAGTGCTACCAGCACTTGCAACAGGAAACAAGTCAAATGAAGAAGGAACCACAGGACAAGTGTAGAGACCTCCTTGTTTTCCTGCCAAACCACTTCCTTCCTGCCCTTCCTTTCTGCTCTCACTAATATTTACTGTCCTTTACTGCCTTGAGTCGTGACTCATCCAGATCCTATTAATCAGCTCTTCCAAGCAGGCACAAAAATCCCACTTCTGGTCCTCCCTGCCTGGTGGAGCTGGCTGGGATCAAATTCAGGAGCTCGACTCGGCTGGTAGTTTCAATAGCATAGAGGTACCTAGTGCCGTTTCAGACACCCTTGGGTGCCTGAAACATCTGCAAAGGACTGGCAGATGTGACACAGCACCTGTGGGAGGTCAGACGCAGTTGAAGAGGCACCTTGAAGCCACATATGATATAGCTAAAGTGGCCCTGGATACTTATGTATGCCCTGAGTAAGGGCAGGGTAGAGTTGCTTAAACATCTGGGAGTAGAAACATTTGCAGTGCCTGAGGGTATCCAAGGCATTTGACCAATTCTGACAGATATGACACAAGACTGCAGAGGACATCTGCTCTTCTACAGCAACAGCTGAAGACTAGACAGGATATTTCCTAGTGTCTAAGGTGGAAGCAGGCATCTATACCGAGGCAGCTGAAAGCTGTCCTAGATCTCCAGTGCATATTTAGGAGCTCAGACATCAGACTCACATGAGGACGCCAACACTGTAAGTATGAAAAGGGACGACCCTGGAGTTGAATCCCACCATAGAGTGTAGACAGATATTTCTGAGATGCTGTCTACACCCCTTTGGAAAACAGTGGAGAAAATAGGCCCTTCTGGGACACAATTCATCCCACTCTTGAGCAAATATCTATAAAAGTTCAGAATCATACCCTAAAATATATATAAATGGTTTTACAGCAGACACATAAGTCCTAGATATGAGAACAAAAATAATGTGAGACCACTCTTCCTGCCTGTTCCCCATACTTCTCCATCCAAAAAACAGTAGATAGTATCCAGTTTCGTCTTGACACTTTTGGCTCCCATTTACATTCTGCATCCAGTTCACATTTCTCATCCTTCCCTTCCAATCATGGAATTATGGAATCATGGCAGGATTACGCACCTGCTCCCATTTATTACCCTTTCCTAGCCACGCAGCCTTTGCTTCAAGAATAAAGCTAATGCATACTCTATCCTCATCTTAACTCTTCCCTCAGGACACTCTGTTCCTGCCTGGCACGTCCTCACTCAAACACCTCCTTAAAGTAGAAGCTGGAGTGGATGACACATCCCATAGTTGATACAAAGGGGAAAAGTTCAACAGAATTTAAATTTAGGTCAGTGCAGAAGATCAATGCATGATGCACCACTACTTGAAGGCCTGGTGGGGCTGGAGGAGAGCCCAACCTTCAGTACTTCTTTCTCTACTTCTGCACAGAACAAATTTTATGGGTGCTGATTTTACTTTAAAAATCACATGGTGAGAGATATACATGTCTTCTGGGCTAAATAAAAACACTGCAAAGCCCCTTGTGGGTGACTGATTCTTTTAGAAGGGCAGATGACCGGCTGTGATCAGTCAAGTCCCGGTTTCACCTTTCCACCATGTGGCCATACACGGTGTGACACGTGTTTTGGCTTTCTCCTAGAAAGATAAACCAGAAATGCTGTTAGTACCTCCCATGCCACTTTTTTTTTCAAACTGGGACACCAACCTATTGGAGCGATCTGAAGTCACGTGACATTAATGAACTAGAGAGCTTAGTGCTAAACTTGTCCTTTAATCATTAACCATCTTGTAAATAGCATTAATTTGAGTCTCAAAGGAATTACTCTGCAAAAGGCTTTGATCCCAGCTTTTTGGGGAAAAAGGCCCTTTGGAAGTGATTTTAAAATCACTTTCATAATATCAAGTATGATGAATTTAAGAGAACTAGCTCTTCCCCTTGTTTTTACAATGCTTCGAAATAGGCCAAAGATTTCTTTAGAGTCAGCCAAAAAAGGAAATTGCAAACACCTGAATTCTTATTTTATTCATTATTTTTTTATTTCCACATGTGTTTATAAGATATTATGCCAGCCTTCACTGCCTTATCTAGTGTCAGCCATTACAGAAACGAACTTCCCTGGGTGTACCAGAAGTTGGCAGAGATAAGCCTCATAAGAGGTCAGAAGGAGTTCAAAAAAGCAAAATGAGGACAAAAGACAAGAAGGACTTATGATACAAAACCACAAACACATGAGACTGAACAGAAAGGCATGTGAGATGTAACATACACGAGATGCAGCTGTATCTGTTCACCTTGGACCTTCTGGAAGGGTAGGTAGTCTAGATCATGCAGCTGTAGGAGTCCATGGAAGAAGAAGCCACAATTTATAGGAGGAATGGCAGCAGGAGAAGAAGGGACAACATGATCTGATAACAGTGACTGCAGTTCTGGCTGCCTAAATCCATTTACATCCAGGCTTCTGGGTCCCTTTACATCTCTGGGCACATTTTTTCCTCTTGCCCTTGGGACTATGGCTCCTCAGCAATGAGGGTTTGTTCCAGCTGTCCAGTGGGATGTCAAACAGTGAAGTGGTCCCTGTGCCACAAGGCCTCTAGTCCTGCGACTACCAGCAGACACAGAAGATATCATGCCATGGATGCACCAAAATCCCAATATCTACCTTTTGTAATCCTGCAATTCATTACCAAATCTTTCTGTGGCTCTGACTGGTATTTGGAGTATCAGTCGGGCCTTCACTCTAGCTGACATGGAGCTTAGGCATAACCACATTAACTGGAAATAAAGACTTAATGCATAGCTAAGGCTCAGGGTAGTTGTGGCTCCGTGGAGCTCGCAGCACATTAACTAAATATTTTCCCAGCTTCTTGGGCAGGTTTTGCAATTGGCATCAGGTCCCACAGCTTCACTAGGAGTGTCAGAGTGAGTTCTGCAGCCCAAGCTCTTTGGGATCTACTTTCTCAGAAAGGGGAAGGGGGAAGAGAGGACAGAAGTAAGTCTGCAGCTCTCAAGCTGAATAGAATAGGATAGGATAGGATAGGATAGGATAGGATAGGATAGGATAGGATAGGATAGGATAGGATAGGATAGGTTGGATTGGAAGGAATCTTTTAAGGTCATCTAGTTCAACCCTCCTGCAATGAGCAGGGACATCTTCAACTAGATCAGTTTGCTCTGTCCAACCTGACCTTGAATGTTGAATGTTCCCAGCTGGATGGGAGCCTACAAGCACGATGCCTCCTGTAGCTGGAGTAAGAAGGTTTTGTCAATAGGCTCCCATTGATGGGGTGACCTGTAGTAAATACCAGCCACAAGGTTCCCTTTGTTGGCTCAGTCTCCTAATGCTTACCCAGGCTTTCAGCCTGCTCGTGGCTATTCTTCAGCTGAAGATCTCCCATCTCCCAAAGCCCCGCACTGCTAAAACAAAAAGCAGGACACCTTTGTTTCTGAAAGGCAAAGAGTGTTTGGTGACTTCACCCAAGGGAGAACAAAAGCATCTAATTTCAGGAACTGCTGAACTTGGTCTGAAGCCAAGAGCAAAAGACGACAGAGCACAGTTCTCCTCAGCATGACCTCTTTCCTGGCCTTCCTCCCCTTGCAGTGAGGAGCACATGCTCACAGCATCACTAGGACCTAGATGCCCCCGTGGATGTGGTCTCAGGGTCTCAGGGTCTTTGGTATGGACATTGAGTCTCTCTAAAGGCCCTTCCTGCCTTTAGAAGTAACTTCTTACGTTTGGGCTCTGTAAAATAACACAAATAACCACAGTAGGAAAGAAGCCATCACTAAGCATCTCCTTAAAGTTTAGTTTAGAAGAAATGCAATCAAGATTTTCACTACACCACTTAAGAGGCTGCTATCATCAAGGTGGGGATTTCTGAGACATTGAAGATTATGCAAAGCTTCTCTCAATGACTTTGGGAAACTGGAGAAAAGGTTCACAATTTCTGGCACAGAACCATCTCATTGGGACATTCCTTTTAAATTTGTTCACACGCCTTCCCACCATCTCTCTTTATGTTTCACACATACATCCCTCAGGGGCAAAAGACATTCTCCAAAACTAAAGAGTTTTTCATTTCAGACCAAAGAGAGGTAAAAAAAATTTCACGTGGAAAAGATGAACACAAAATGACTCATGGTGCAAAAGGATGCACCTGAAAGGAAGCCTAAACCAGCAGCTTCCTCTTCTCTGCAGGCTTCAATGTGCTGCCTTATACAAGGCGCTGAGACAGGAAAGTGAGAATGTCTCCTTTCTGCTCCACAGCCAGGCACATCCAATGTCAAAACCAATGTCCTGAACTCCCCCAGACCTCACACCCTCCATTTCTCCAGCCAGGGCTGCAGTTGCAGAAGAAAAATCAAATTAAATTATGCTATGCTTCAACATGTGTGAGCAAAAGTTTTGCATCAAAAATACATGATGTTACAAGTGATGGCAATCTTGGACCACAGGCGAAGTTCCCACAGTGAAGTGAAACTTGAATGTCTTCAGCAGATCGGGCAAAAACACACCAGCTTCACCTCAAATCATCAGACAGACGTTTTTCTCTTCACTGACGCAGGAGAGGAGAAATCTTCTCTGTTTACCCATTCCTCTGCTTGTCTATACAAAGCCCTGCATCACTGTAACTAAGATGATCTCATCAGGAAAACCTGGAATTTAAAATGGGAGAAAAGTTTAAAAGAGAAAAGAAAACCAAAAACCAACCTTGAGGTTTTGTTGTTGGTTTGGTTTTGGGTGGTTTTTTCTACTTTCTCAGAAGTCATGGCCTGCTGTAACCCCATGTGGTTTCAGAGACCCCAGCAAGCCACCTGGAGCACAGGCAGCTCAGTATGAATTTACACCCAGTGCAGAGCAGCAGGTCCTCATGGGTCCTTGGTTTCTCCCCTCCCTCCAATATTTTCCCCTTTCTACTAATTATCTAGTGATGAGAAACCTCCCACTGATAAAGTGGGTAAAAATGAGGAAGAAAAAGAAAATACTGCACGAATTTTAGCATGGAGTGACTGCTTAAATATGGCTGAACCCAAGCTTAAAAAAAATTTATCTTTCCAAATTGTTTTTCATCTGAAATCTCTCAATTCAGACAGGATCCACAGGGAGCTTCTGCCCATCCAAAGTTGCACTTCATACTGAGAGCACCCTCTCAGCCCAAGTCCTGAGCCTCTGAAGTCCCAAGCCCCCAGCATCACCCAGCCCTAATCCATATATTTCGAGATTGGGTCTGGTAGGAAAATTAACGGGGATGGAAATGGGTCACAGTCCCTCCCATCCCCCCACGGAGGCACTGATGGCTTTTTCAATTAGCAGAAGAAAGAGGACAGTTTACATTCCAGGACTGTGGGTCATATTGGAGCCTGTCGCCTCCCTCCTCCTCTACATCGTTAGGCAATGGCAACAGGGAGGCGTTCTGCCTTCATTTGTCAACCGAGTGGAATATTGGCATTTAACCCAGGGCCACGGTTTGCTCTTCGCACCGACCAGCTTCTCACGGCTTCTTTCAGGAAGCTGCCACCAGTTCTCAATGTCTTTTGCCTTAATATTTACCTTTTTATCTTCTGCTAATATTTCCTGGCTCCGCGTTTCCACGTGACTCAGAGATTTCCCGGACACCGACTCTGCGGTGACATCAGCTCCGAGAGCTGAAATTAATAAATACCACTCACTTATTATGTCAAACTGTAATTACGGGGGAGGCAGAGAGGATTGTTTTGCTTTTTTTAGAGTGAGGACGTTGCGTTTCCTCTAAATCCATATTTGGACCTGAGCTGCAGCACGCCTGCTATAAGGACTCTGTACAGTTTTAATGACCAAAGGAGAGAAAGTGAAACACCCTGCTTTATTGTGGTCCCAGGTACCTCAAGAGACAAGAAGTACATATAAAGCAAACTGTGCTGAGAAACACCTGGTATAGACATAAGGCAAAAGTCCAGTATACAGCTTCGAGGTGATTTGCGTGTCCTGAAGTCACCTCTGAGAGTGAATTCATCTCCACGAGACTCGGCGACCTCTGGAAAAAAAAAAAAAAAAGGAAAAAAAGAAACAGTTAAGGTATTTGAGACATGCCTAGCATCTGCTGGCTCTAGCAAACATTAGTAACTGTATAAATACATATGCTTTCCCCGCTTGATGTTGTACATTCGCTTTTTCCTTTAAAAAGGAGCATTTGTCTCAACTTACAGAAGCAAAGTGAAGCCAGCAGTGATGTAGCACTTTGGTGTCGATACCGTTTACAGAGGGTCTCAGCACAGCAAATTTTGCACCAGCCCAAACACTAGTCATCTAAAACCCCCACCAAAAATTATTAAATTCAGGAATTCAAAAATATTTCCTTTGGACTACAAATACCAAAATGAGGTCTTTACAGAGGCATGTTTTAGGGGAGTGATAGCTATTTTGGAAAACACTAACATTTCAGTCTGGTTTTGACTTATTTGGGAAGAAAACAACGGCATTCCTCCGGGCCCACGGTTCTTGTTTCGCCTAGCTGTAACGCAGCCCCACATCCAGCAGTCCCACACCTTCTGAGAGCTGAGGAAGCCACATCTTTCACAAGAAATGCATTTCCCCATGTCCAGGCTTTTCAGAGGCTGGCTCCTGTCCTGGTGGGTGCAAGAGATGGAGCAGGCAAGCAGTTTGAGGAAAGGACTCCAAGAAAACTGGAGAAAGAAGACCTCTGGAGAGCAGAGCTTCTAAAGTCAACAGAGGAAACCATGAGATTTCTTTTTTGTACAAAAGGAGAAAGTATAAGGTAAAATTAGTGTGCACAGCTGAAGCCTGCACCAATGAAGCATTCTCTTTTCAGGATCATATGAGAGACATGAGTCACACGCTGTCCCCATCTGTACCTTGGAGGGACGAAGTGCAGCATGGCAGTTTGCAGTGCAGTCTACTGTAAATAATCTCTTCTGGACAAAAGGCGTTGTTGGAAGCGACTGACATTTCCAAATGCCAGCTTTTGGAAGCGTGCAAAGAATGACAGTCACAGGAACTGATATTTGAACAGGAAAAATGGTGCCAAATGCTATATTTGGGCATGGTTATTGCCATGCTTGTTATTGTTATCACCGCTGGAATTATAGTCCTGGTTGGAGACCGTGTCTGAGATCCAATCTCCTTTTAGCAAGGGCTGCCTGCAAATATTGCAAGAGACAGTCCTTTCTCCCAGGACAAAAATAAACAAAGCTGTTAAAAATATATGCTTCTGGTTGCTCTGTGTGTACAAGCAGAGTTGACTTCAGAGTATATAAGAAAGTTATGTTAAGTGCAGCCAAAATTGTCTATCTGAGAGAGATCTCATCTTATCAAGGAGTTTTACCTCCTAGTAGACAAGGGGTGGAAAGAGTGAAGCATTGCCATCCCCTTCTGAGGCACAGTGAGATGAAGCAACTTACCCCAAAACCTACAACACGATCTCCCTAAGCTCAGCCTTCCTAGTTCAAAGGAGCAGAAACCTGGTTTCTTCTAAAGTGGAGTTTGGTGGCAAGAAGGATTGATTACAGAAGCCAGTGCCTGGATTAACTGACCCAGGAGAGCCCAACTCTTAAAATCAAGCTTTCAAGGCAAGACCCACTAAGGTCACTTGGCTGGCCTGGTCTCCTCAGCAGAGTAGGGTCTTGAACCCATGCCAATCACATCCCCTAAACCACAGACCAACTTGTGCTTTTAGAGATGATTTTGAAATAGGCATGTTTTCTAGGGCACCAGAGTAGTTGGGTGTATGGGAGATCCTGACTGCCTAAAATGACACAGGGACAGGACTTCATTGACTAAATATAAGCATTTTCTGTCATTGTTTTCACTCCACAATTTCCAGCACATCTCCAGCTGCTGCTCCTCAAAGGTATGAGTCTCTCACAGTCCTGTGTCATATCTGCCTGCACCATGTGGAAACTTCTCAAGTGGTAACAGACACCTCTGTTTAAGCAACAGATCCTTCTCTATGTGCAGGTGTTTCCATGTGAGGTGGACACCTGACCTCCTGTTACAGTCAATGGAGGCCTGGGGCTCTACCAAGGTGCCCACTTGGAGGTGCCTAGAGGTGGTTGAGATGCTCTGGCTTACCTGAAACATCAGCATCATAAGACATAAGACTTTCAGGAAACCTGTTCCCTTTCGGAGTGGCAGCTAGAGGTTGGGAGATACAATAGGTCCTCATGTGTGGCACTGGGCTTCTCTGTTGGGAAACTGAATCATGTTCCTAAACTCTAAGGTAAATCCCAGCCTTCCAGAGTACCCTTCCCTGTTGGGTCTTTAAAATATTTTGTGTTCTTTCTTGTATTGAGTCTTGCTATTAAAAAAAATATATATATAAATACGTTCATCTGTTCTTGTGACTGTTTTTCAGCAGCATCCCAAATGACTTTTCAAATGAAAATGAGCTACTTCATGGATGAGGAAAGCATGGTACTGAAAGGTGACCTGAGATGCCTGTGGTCATCCAGAAGGCATAGCTGGGAACAAAGCCCAGTTATCTTGACCATTAATCCATCCCTTTAACCACGAGGTGAAGCTGTGCATCCCAGCCTCTGATCCTCAGATCCAGGAGCTGGTGGAGTCCAGCTGCTGGCTGAAGGCTGCCCTTTCTCCTGTAACCAAGGGTTGAAAAGTAGTGAAGTTTCCAACATTCAATTAATCTAAGCCCAGCCTCACTCTTGAATCTACTCGAGGGCAGATGTCCATCTCCAGAATATTCTGAGACACTCAAGAGGAAGATTTGGACCTCGTGACCATATTACACTGCTTTGATGCACAAGGAAGTCCCACTTGCATTTGTTGTAAGGCTCTGAAAATTTGAAACTTCTCTCTGCCCATTCTCCCTCCTCACTTCAGGCATTGATATTCCCCACCATCACACTGCACTGATGTGACTCTGTGCACTGAATTTCAATTAGTGGGTAGGGGGTGCAGTCCTCATGCAGAAATCCATTAGAAGCTGCCTGCTATTGAAGGGCAGTGAACAGATAAATGTGATTGTCTACGAGTCTGAAAACAAAGGGAATGTGCTGTGATTTTACTGGAAGCAAGGTACTGTCGGTGGAAGCAGGTCAATATAAAAATGACTTTCAGCTGCTGCATTGAAAAGTCTGGGAAAACTGAGATGAATAAGGAAAGAAATGTAGCTAGGATGGAAAAGGGAAAAACAAAGAGGAAAAAAAAGAGAAAAAAAAAAGGAGCTTTATTTTATTAAATTCCAGCTGTAGCTTTCTTTCTTTTTAAAAAAATTAATGGGATGCCTGACAGAGAGGTCAGGATCCTCATTCTTCAAAGCTGATGTTCAAGCCCCATGCCCAGCCATTCAGAGCAGAGGTTGCCTTTTCACACTGCGTTTCTAATCTGCTCAGCATCCCTGGGGCTTTCAGGGCAGTTTGTAATAATTTTCCGACAGAGTCTCTCAGTTTTAGCTGAAGCAACCACTTCTTTCTGAAGGTGAGTCAGATAAAGGCTCCATAAATACCTGTGGGTGGCTGAGTTTGAATGGAGGTCCTACACCTCATTATCTCTGTGGATCCGGCCCTTGGATTCCCACTCTACTACCCTTATGGTATGGAAATCCCTTGAAGAGCTGGGTATCTGTTGCTGGTTGACATGATCTATTTGGGCTCCACCTGCCAATACCAAAGGCAGCGTTGTTGTCTTGTAGATCCTGGGTCATACCTGCTAGCTCCACGTGGATGTCTCGTACCAGGGGCAAGTTTGAGCACGTGAATCAAGGTCCTAAAGGAGGGTGAGACAATTGCTACCTCCAACCCTGAAAGGCTTTGGGCAATGCACCTGGAGTTGGTAGGTGCAAAAGTTAAGGCAGAAAGCCTTGCCAGCAGCAGGTTCTACAAGCTGTGCTGGCATCTTCCCCTGCATGTTCTCAAAGAGATATGCTATTCATTTAATTTTGACTCTGCATAACAGCTATCAGAGATGGCCAAGCCCCTTTCCCAGCCAGGGCAGGATGTATTGCAAGCTATAAACTTACCCAAACTCATCTCTGCTTCACATTTCTGTGTCCTCCGCCCTTGAGATTTCACCTTTTCTGCCCAGCAGGCCCTGTTTCACAGCCTTTGAACTATAGCCATTGCATAACATATCTGTCTCTAAGTATCACATCTATAACTTACACTTTAGCACAGCTCTCCAGAGTTCTACAGAACCATTAAACAGTGAGGGCGACTCCCGGGTAGGTGGGGAAGGTGTCCATGCATTGATGGTGTTTTCTGCACCATGTCCTTCTTTGACTTTTTCTTAGACTAGCAGGAAGGAAGCTTGTAATTGCAATGCAAAATGTATGCCCAAACTGTCCTGTTTTCTGCATGGCCCACAGTGCTACCAGCACTTGCAACAGGAAACAAGTCAAATGAAGAAGGAACCACAGGACAAGTGTAGAGACCTCCTTGTTTTCCTGCCAAACCACTTCCTTCCTGCCCTTCCTTTCTGCTCTCACTAATATTTACTGTCCTTTACTGCCTTGAGTCGTGACTCATCCAGATCCTATTAATCAGGTCTTCCAAGCAGGCACAAAAATCCCACTTCTGGTCCTCCCTGCCTGGTGGAGCTGGCTGGGATCAAATTCAGGAGCTCGACTCGGCTGGTAGTTTCAATAGCATAGAGGTACCTAGTGCCGTTTCAGACACCCTTGGGTGCCTGAAACATCTGCAAAGGACTGGCAGATGTGACACAGCACCTGTGGGAGGTCAGACGCAGTTGAAGAGGCACCTTGAAGCCACATATGATATAGCTAAAGTGGCCCTGGATACTTATGTATGCCCTGAGTAAGGGCAGGGTAGAGTTGCTTAAACATCTGGGAGTAGAAACATTTGCAGTGCCTGAGGGTATCCAAGGCATTTGACCAATTCTGACAGATATGACACAAGACTGCAGAGGACATCTGCTCTTCTACAGCAACAGCTGAAGACTAGACAGGATATTTCCTAGTGTCTAAGGTGGAAGCAGGCATCTATACCGAGGCAGCTGAAAGCTGTCCTAGATCTCCAGTGCATATTTAGGAGCTCAGACATCAGACTCACATGAGGACGCCAACACTGTAAGTATGAAAAGGGACGACCCTGGAGTTGAATCCCACCATAGAGTGTAGACAGATATTTCTGAGATGCTGTCTACACCCCTTTGGAAAACAGTGGAGAAAATAGGCCCTTCTGGGACACAATTCATCCCACTCTCGAGCAAGTACCTATAAAAGTTCAGAATCATACCCTAAAATATATATAAATGGTTTTACAGCAGACACATAAGTCCTAGATATGAGAACAAAAATAATGTGAGACCACTCTTCCTGCCTGTTCCCCATACTTCTCCATCCAAAACACAGTAGATAGTATCCAGTTTCGTCTTGACACTTTTGGCTCCCATTTACATTCTGCATCCAGTTCACATTTCTCATCCTTCCCTTCCAATCATGGAATTATGGAATCATGGCAGGATTACGCACCTGCTCCCATTTATTACCCTTTCCTAGCCACGCAGCCTTTGCTTCAAGAATAAAGCTAATGCATACTCTATCCTCATCTTAACTCTTCCCTCAGGACACTCTGTTCCTGCCTGGCACGTCCTCACTCAAACACCTCCTTAAAGTAGAAGCTGGAGTGGATGACACATCCCATAGTTGATACAAAGGGGAAAAGTTCAACAGAATTTAAATTTAGGTCAGTGCAGAAGATCAATGCATGATGCACCACTACTTGAAGGCCTGGTGGGGCTGGAGGAGAGCCCAACCTTCAGTACTTCTTTCTCTACTTCTGCACAGAACAAATTTTATGGGTGCTGATTTTACTTTAAAAATCACATGGTGAGAGATATACATGTCTTCTGGGCTAAATAAAAACACTGCAAAGCCCCTTGTGGGTGACTGATTCTTTTAGAAGGGCAGATGACCGGCTGTGATCAGTCAAGTCCCGGTTTCACCTTTCCACCATGTGGCCATACACGGTGTGACACGTGTTTTGGCTTTCTCCTAGAAAGATAAACCAGAAATGCTGTTAGTACCTCCCATGCCACTTTTTTTTTCAAACTGGGACACCAACCTATTGGAGCGATCTGAAGTCACGTGGCATTAATGAACTAGAGAGCTTAGTGCTAAACTTGTCCTTTAATCATTAACCATCTTGTAAATAGCATTAATTTGAGTCTCAAAGGAATTACTCTGCAAAAGGCTTTGATCCCAGCTTTTTGGGGAAAAAGGCCCTTTGGAAGTGATTTTAAAATCACTTTCATAATGTCAAGTATGATGAATTTAAGAGAACTAGCTCTTCCCCTTGTTTTTACAATGCTTCGAAATAGGCCAAAGATTTCTTTAGAGTCAGCCAAAAAAGGAAATTGCAAACACCTGAATTCTTATTTTATTCATTATTTTTTTATTTCCACATGTGTTTATAAGATATTATGCCAGCCTTCACTGCCTTATCTAGTGTCAGCCATTACAGAAACGAACTTCCCTGGGTGTACCAGAAGTTGGCAGAGATAAGCCTCATAAGAGGTCAGAAGGAGTTCAAAAAAGCAAAATGAGGACAAAAGACAAGAAGGACTTATGATACAAAACCACAAACACATGAGACTGAACAGAAAGGCATGTGAGATGTAACATACACGAGATGCAGCTGTATCTGTTCACCTTGGACCTTCTGGAAGGGTAGGTAGTCTAGATCATGCAGCTGTAGGAGTCCATGGAAGAAGAAGCCACAATTTATAGGAGGAATGGCAGCAGGAGAAGAAGGGACAACATGATCTGATAACAGTGACTGCAGTTCTGGCTGCCTAAATCCATTTACATCCAGGCTTCTGGGTCCCTTTACATCTCTGGGCACATTTTTTCCTCTTGCCCTTGGGACTATGGCTCCTCAGCAATGAGGGTTTGTTCCAGCTGTCCAGTGGGATGTCAAACAGTGAAGTGGTCCCTGTGCCACAAGGCCTCTAGTCCTGCGACTACCAGCAGACACAGAAGATATCATGCCATGGATGCACCAAAATCCCAATATCTACCTTTTGTAATCCTGCAATTCATTACCAAATCTTTCTGTGGCTCTGACTGGTATTTGGAGTATCAGTCGGGCCTTCACTCTAGCTGACATGGAGCTTAGGCATAACCACATTAACTGGAAATAAAGACTTAATGCATAGCTAAGGCTCAGGGTAGTTGTGGCTCCGTGGAGCTCGCAGCACATTAACTAAATATTTTCCCAGCTTCTTGGGCAGGTTTTGCAATTGGCATCAGGTCCCACAGCTTCACTAGGAGTGTCAGAGTGAGTTCTGCAGCCCAAGCTCTTTGGGATCTACTTTCTCAGAAAGGGGAAGGGGGAAGAGAGGACAGAAGTAAGTCTGCAGCTCTCAAGCTGAATAGAATAGAATAGAATAGAATAGAATAGAATAGAATAGAATAGAATAGAATAGAATAGAATAGGATAGGATAGGATAGGATAGGATAGGATAGGATAGGTACGGTTGGATTGGAAGGAATCTTTTAAGGTCATCTAGTTCAACCCTCCTGCAATGAGCAGGGACATCTTCAACTAGATCAGTTTGCTCTGTCCAACCTGACCTTGAATGTTGAATGTTCCCAGCTGGATGGGAGCCTACAAGCACGATGCCTCCTGTAGCTGGAGTAAGAAGGTTTTGTCAATAGGCTCCCATTGATGGGGTGACCTGTAGTAAATACCAGCCACAAGGTTCCCTTTGTTGGCTCAGTCTCCTAATGCTTACCCAGGCTTTCAGCCTGCTCGTGGCTATTCTTCAGCTGAAGATCTCCCATCTCCCAAAGCCCCGCACTGCTAAAACAAAAAGCAGGACACCTTTGTTTCTGAAAGGCAAAGAGTGTTTGGTGACTTCACCCAAGGGAGAACAAAAGCATCTAATTTCAGGAACTGCTGAACTTGGTCTGAAGCCAAGAGCAAAAGACGACAGAGCACAGTTCTCCTCAGCATGACCTCTTTCCTGGCCTTCCTCCCCTTGCAGTGAGGAGCACATGCTCACAGCATCACTAGGACCTAGATGCCCCCGTGGATGTGGTCTCAGGGTCTCAGGGTCTTTGGTATGGACATTGAGTCTCTCTAAAGGCCCTTCCTGCCTTTAGAAGTAACTTCTTACGTTTGGGCTCTGTAAAATAACACAAATAACCACAGTAGGAAAGAAGCCATCACTAAGCATCTCCTTAAAGTTTAGTTTAGAAGAAATGCAATCAAGATTTTCACTACACCACTTAAGAGGCTGCTATCATCAAGGTGGGGATTTCTGAGACATTGAAGATTATGCAAAGCTTCTCTCAATGACTTTGGGAAACTGGAGAAAAGGTTCACAATTTCTGGCACAGAACCATCTCATTGGGACATTCCTTTTAAATTTGTTCACACGCCTTCCCACCATCTCTCTTTATGTTTCACACATACATCCCTCAGGGGCAAAAGACATTCTCCAAAACTAAAGAGTTTTTCATTTCAGACCAAAGAGAGGTAAAAAAAATTTCACGTGGAAAAGATGAACACAAAATGACTCATGGTGCAAAAGGATGCACCTGAAAGGAAGCCTAAACCAGCAGCTTCCTCTTCTCTGCAGGCTTCAATGTGCTGCCTTATACAAGGCGCTGAGACAGGAAAGTGAGAATGTCTCCTTTCTGCTCCACAGCCAGGCACATCCAATGTCAAAACCAATGTCCTGAACTCCCCCAGACCTCACACCCTCCATTTCTCCAGCCAGGGCTGCAGTTGCAGAAGAAAAATCAAATTAAATTATGCTATGCTTCAACATGTGTGAGCAAAAGTTTTGCATCAAAAATACATGATGTTACAAGTGATGGCAATCTTGGACCACAGGCGAAGTTCCCACAGTGAAGTGAAACTTGAATGTCTTCAGCAGATCGGGCAAAAACACACCAGCTTCACCTCAAATCATCAGACAGACGTTTTTCTCTTCACTGACGCAGGAGAGGAGAAATCTTCTCTGTTTACCCATTCCTCTGCTTGTCTATACAAAGCCCTGCATCACTGTAACTAAGATGATCTCATCAGGAAAACCTGGAATTTAAAATGGGAGAAAAGTTTAAAAGAGAAAAGAAAACCAAAAACCAACCTTGAGGTTTTGTTGTTGGTTTGGTTTTGGGTGGTTTTTTCTACTTTCTCAGAAGTCATGGCCTGCTGTGGTTTCAGAGACCCCAGCAAGCCATCTGGAGCACAGGCAGCTCAGCATGAATTTACACCCAGTGCAGAGCAGCAGGTCCTCATGGGTCCTTGGTTTCTCCCCTCCCTCCAATATTTTCCCCTTTCTACTAATTATCTAGTGATGAGAAACCTCCCACTGATAAAGTGGGTAAAAATGAGGAAGAAAAAGAAAATACTGCACGAATTTTAGCATGGAGTGACTGCTTAAATATGGCTGAACCCTAGCTTAAAAAAAAAATTATGTTACCAAATTGTTTTTCATCTGAAATCTCTGCATTCAGGCAGGATCCACAGGGAGCTTCTGCCCATCCAAAGCTGCACTTCATACTGAGAGCACCCTCTCAGCCCAAGTCCTGAGCCTCTGAAGTCCCAAGCCCCCAGCATCACCCAACTCTAATCCATATATTTTGAGATTGGATCTGGTAGGAAAATTAACAGGGATGGAAATGGGTCACACTCCCTCCCATCCCCCCAACGGAGGCACTGATGGCTTTTTCAATTGGCAGAAGAAAGAGGACAGTTTACATTCCAGGACTGTGGGTCATATTGGAGCCTGTCGCCTCCCTCCTCCTCTACATCGTTAGGCAATGGCAACAGGGAGGCGTTCTGCCTTCATTTGTCAACCGAGTGGAATATTGGCATTTAACCCAGGGCCACGGTTTGCTCTTCGCACCGACCAGCTTCTCACGGCTTCTTTCAGGAAGCTGCCACCAGTTCTCAATGTCTTTTGCCTTAATATTTACCTTTTTATCTTCTGCTAATATTTCCTGGCTCCGCGTTTCCACGTGACTCAGAGATTTCCCGGACACCGACTCTGCGGTGACATCAGCTCCGAGAGCTGAAATTAATAAATACCACTCACTTATTATGTCAAACTGTAATTACGGGGGAGGCAGAGAGGATTGTTTTGCTTTTTTTAGAGTGAGGACGTTGAGTTTCCTCTAAATCCATATTTGGACCTGAGCTGCAGCACGCCTGCTATAAGGACTCTGTACAGTTTTAATGACCAAAGGAGAGAAAGTGAAACACCCTGCTTTATTGTGGTCCCAGGTACCTCAAGAGACAAGAAGTACATATAAAGCAAACTGTGCTGAGAAACACCTGGTATAGACATAAGGCAAAAGTCCAGTATACAGCTTCGAGGTGATTTGCGTGTCCTGAAGTCACCTCTGAGAGTGAATTCATCTCCACGAGACTCGGCGACCTCTGGAAAAAAAAAAAAAAAAGGAAAAAAAGAAACAGTTAAGGTATTTGAGACATGCCTAGCATCTGCTGGCTCTAGCAAACATTAGTAACTGTATAAATACATATGCTTTCCCCGCTTGATGTTGTACATTCGCTTTTTCCTTTAAAAAGGAGCATTTGTCTCAACTTACAGAAGCAAAGTGAAGCCAGCAGTGATGTAGCACTTTGGTGTCGATACCGTTTACAGAGGGTCTCAGCACAGCAAATTTTGCACCAGCCCAAACACTAGTCATCTAAAACCCTTCATCCTTTTACAGATTCTCAGTTTCCACTGAGATTTACTTGAAATCACAGATTTTCTATAGTTTTAAAGATATTTTTTTCTGTTTATTTTTATTTTCTCCCCATGGTTTTCAGGTTCACTACTCTGAAATCTCAATTTTTTGGCCAGATTTCAGGGGGAGCCACTTGTCACCTCATCTCCTTCTCTTTCCAGGACAAGGTGATCACCTGCCCGTTCCAAGTGGTACCTGGGGCAATGACACACCACCAGCAGGAGTCACGAGCCCCGGGGACCTGCCGTGCCACGGGTAAGAGACGCTCACACCCACACGGAGGGTGAGTTGCCAGCTGTCACGAGAATAAGGCATGAACCCATCAGGAATGCAAGCAAGGCAATGCCTCTCCCGTTGGTACAGGAACCCAGGAGATTACAGAGCTGGAGAGACTCTTGCAGAACTGTACGAGGCTACAGCAGGAGACTTTTAAACTGGTTTATCAGCAGGTCATATGAATTTCAGCAAAGTAATTGCTTCCACCTCATCCTTTCTAAAAAAAAAAAAAGAAAATTGAAAAACAAATATTAAAAAAAAAAAAACCAGACTTCATAACATAAGCAAGATGTTACGAGAAACGCCCCTGAGTTCTGGTAAGGATATTTGTTTTTTCAGCCTGGATTTCTTTTTTTTGGGTGTGTTATTTAATCTTTTAATAACTCTGTCCAGAGTAATTCCTCTGTGAAAACTGCCACTCCGCTCATAAAAGGTAGAAATAACGTTCTTATGCAAATGCAAAGGGACACTTTTATAATTTTTGACTTTTTTTTTTTATATAATAAAGGAGAATTTGGGGCTGAGGAATCAAAGCAGGCAGGTCCGAGTGGGGAAATCTTTTCTAGTGTTCAGAGGGGAGATCTTGGCCAATATTGAACTTTCAGGGCAGGGAGTTTGCTGGATTTCCTCCAGGGCTGCTCCTGCTCTGGGCATGTTTATTGGCCAGGTCTGGTAGTGGGTCCTACAGCACTCACTGTCCCTATGTCCCTGCCTAGGCAATGCTGTTGTGTTCATGAATAGAGGCTGGAGCACCCGTCCTGGATGCTCCCCACATTTCTGGATCTGGGCTTGAAGGCAATGAAAGCACCTCTCCAGTGCATACCAGCGTGAATCTGCCCTCTGTCCTGAGCTTTCTCAACTCTCCTGATTTATCCTCTCTAGCTCCTCACGTAGATACAACCACCTTGACACTAATTGCTCACCATACCACAGGTTCCCATGAATTTCTGCAGAGTTTCCTCTTTGTTATTTTAACTACAGTGCTTTACACTGAACAGTTGGGACCCACTGTAGAAGAAACAGGATTCAGATCATCCAACAGTGACAGCCAGAGCCATCCAACTCCACTTTCCAAGAAGCTCAGACCAAGTCAAAGATGCAGGCCAGAGATTTGAGCAACCTGGTCTAGTGGGAGGTGTCCATAACAGGAGGGTTGGATCTAGATGGTCTTTTAAGTTCCCTTCCAACTCTAAACTTTCTATGATTCTATGATGACAGGAGGGTTGGAACTAGATGGTCTTTTAAGGTCTCTTCCAACTCTAAACTTTCTATGATTCTATGAATCTGAATACCCCATTTTCCCATCAACCTCAGCCCTTCCTATGTGTGTCTTGGTCTCACCACCTCTATCTCCATTGCAAAGTGGGCACGAAGCTGCAGCAGGGACTGATGTATCTCACCTCTGGACCTAATGGGCTTGCATGACAATGCAACAAAGATGCTGCAGCAGACTTCAGCGTGAGCTAGCAAATATCAGGACCCGGACAAGCTCCTATTGAGCATGTGATTGGCACTGTTCATCCATGGCTCCCAAGCTCAGAGCCACAGATCACTGGAAGGGTATCCTGAGAGAAGGGTCCCATATGCCGGACAGTGATTCCTGGAAGAGGTCTATATGGACCATCAATCTGATCCTGTACATCTTTTTTTTGTGCTCATCATGTTCTTACACGTATTTCTCCCTTAATTTCAGGCAAGGGCATTGGGCTGACCCTCTCTCATCCCATTCTTGTGCTCCTCTTGTGCACGGTGGGCTGGAACCAGAGAGTGCGAACATAAGTGTGGTATTTATTTGTACAAAATAACATAAAAATGACTGTGGCCAAAACAACATAACACTGTGGCCATCTAGCCCAGTATTAAGGTTGACAGCGGTGACCTAAGGGAAAAAATGACAAGATAAACATACAGCCACATTTTTCCTGAATGTTCTCCCAGTGAATTTGTCCAAATAACTTTCAAAACCCTGAAAACAGCAGGACTCTCCCCGTGGCATATTTGGTGATGGAAAATATGTCCCTGGCAATGGAGAATATCCACGGATACACACAGCTTTGCTTTTCATCCCCTATGCTTTAAAAGAGATTCAGTCAAAGACTCTGCAGCCCCAAGAGCAGCACCAGCAGAGGTAGGGGTGAAGGTCCCAGGGAAACAGGACAGCAGCACAGGAAAGCCTTGGATGTTAAAACTATGCCTTTTTTGTGGTCAGATTTGGGTTTTTTAGCAATGACTAATGAGACCACTACAGTCAAATAAATAGGATTTTACTATCTGGAGTAACTCTGTTAAAGCCAGTCCTGCTGCACTAGAGCAGTGTAGGGCGAATCCAGTTGTTTGATGTGCTGGAGAAGAAATGCTTTGTATCCCCAAAAGTAGTCACATCTGCATTGTATGTCCTCATGAGCAGATGTTAAATTTTGCTGCTGGGTGAGTTGGCTCTCTTAGTGTTTGGCTGCAAATATCCCAGAAGAGACAACGTGGTTGTCTCTCAGAAAAAAAAAAAAAAAAAGTGTTGGCTCTTTTAGTGTTTGGCTACAAATGTCCCAGAAGAGACAACGTGGTTGTCTCTTAGAAAAAAAAAAAAAAAAAGCCTTTGAAGGCAACTGAATTATTTGGGAACCTAAAGGGTGGAAAAAAAACTTGAGGAAGTGTGAAAAAGGAGCATGTGTAATACGACATGATCAAATTACTCCTCTTTAAACCTTAAAAATGACAGGAAAAGTTACTTAAAATGTCTGAAACTGTCAAGGCATTGTCTGAATGGCAATGTCAAGGTTTGGTTCAGGTCCCATTGCAAGGGAGAGATGAACACTGCAAACCTGTGTAACAACTACCCTGTTCTCAGCCAAACGGCCACTTGAACAGAGTTTGTCATAGCACCACACCAGTGGAATAATCCTGCAGAGGAACCATTTTTGCATGCCATGTAGCAGAGAAGCAAAGGATTTAATGGACATGAGAAAAGCGTCACTTGGAAGATCTTCGTAGGCCTTAAGTTTGGGCCAAGACATAGTCATGGAAGCAAAACTGGCTTGGCAGTGACTTGGTCCCTGGAGAGTTGGACACTCATCAGTGTCACTATCGGTGCTTCCTTCTTTCTGCAGACAGCAAAACTAACTTGTAAATACCAAGGAGAAACTGCTGCTTCTCATCTTACTCCTGAGGTTGGGAGGTGTTTCTCCCCAGGGGACCAGGGATAAGCATCATCATTTAGATGGTGTTTCTGTTTGGGACTCACCACCGCTGTCACAGGGATTTTTGTTCCCATTCAACTCATTCATTCTTTCCCATACAGGGTCTACTCTCATGGTTTTATTCAGTTGACAACTCAGAGAGACTTTGCCAGTTGTAAGAGTCCATACCTTTTCTCTGTAATGAAAACTCCTTATATTTTTATTTTCCCCATTTCTGCTAAATGCAAACATTCAAATCTCAGATCCAGGCCCAAAACCTGGCTTTGCTTGGCTCCCTGAATAACATCATCACAGTAGAAGATGGCTTCCACAGAGGCTTTCTCCTAGTTGGGAGTAAAGCCTGCAGCTTGGGAAGGAGCAGACCTCCAGAACGTGACGAAGCTCAGGAGTGAGACAGGGATACAAAGTCTCACGTGGGTGTCTACCTTCAGTTTTACTCCTAACTCTCTCTTTGGAGCTGACTGCCTTGATCTAAGCTGGTTTGAAACCCTCATGGCTCACTTGGTTGGACACACCAGGTGTTTAAGTTGTTCACACCTTGTTGTCCACAGTAGACATGTCTCAGGGACTCTTATCTGTCCCCTATCCAGGGGGAATGGTTCTCCCTGTGGAATATTTGGAAAGTCAAAGGCAACCCTTGAACTTGGCAGCTGTGTTTAGGCAAATGAATCCCACCCCAGCTGTTCCCTTCAGGGCAGAATGAAGCTCTCTATAGACACCATTGGCTCTATTGGTTAGATCTTGGCTGATGGGTACTTAGGCACCCATCTCACATCTAAAAATCTCACTGTAGGAGCTTTCTTGCGCCAAACAGAGGTAATTACAACCAATATATGCTCCTTGTTCCTTTATAGCCAGCAACCCGGAAAGGTAAAACTAATGACAGCAGGATTTAGCTAATCTGACATTAGCCAGAAGCCTTCAACGAGTCTGACCCATTAACCCTAATCTCATAATTACCCTGCTATTGATCAGGAAGTGTGCACTAATTGGCAGAGTAGTCGAACAGAAACTTGCACCCAACGCATGAATCACGAACCTAATTATCGACTTCTCCTCTCAGGCCTCATTAAGGCTGGAACTGCAGCAGGTAATGTTACTGTCTCCCTCTCCTTTTGGATGGACACGGCACACAATTACATGAGAAATTAGTCTTGTCATTTGTCTTGCACCCTGTTGGCTTTGTCAGCTGCATAGTGGCAACATGGTCCCAAGGCAATTTACATGACACAATGGACTAAATGTCAGCCAAAAAGAGTCCAGCCTTGCAATTTGGATGATACTAACCACAAAGGGAAGGCTTGTGGACTGATTCACAGTATGTTGTCTCCTTTTCTTATGCAAAATAACCTATAGCCTTTGGATAGCCTAAGGCAGCCATGTAGAAATAACTTAAGGCTGCAGAACCCACACTGGATGCATGTCTTACCTTCTCCAGTCTTCCTCCTACCTTGCAAGGCTTGAAGTCCTGGTGATCCAGCATGATTGATCCTTGAAGAGGTTTCCCACTCAAACTGAATTGCTCTAGATGACAGGTTTGCTGCTCCTCAGAAAAGACCCCAGGCACCAATATAGGTTAGGAGTGGATCTTCTGGGAAGCACTACTGAGGAGAAGGATCTGGGAGTCCTGGTGGATGGCAGGATCTCCATGAGCCAGCAATGTGCCCTTGTCGTCAAGTGGGCCAATGGAATCCTGGGCAGCACAGGGAAAAGTGTGGTCAGCAGGTCAAGGGAGGTCATTCTCCCCCTCTGCTCTGCACTGGTGAGGCCACAACTGGAATACTGTGTCCAGTGCTGGGCTCCCCAGCTCAAGAGAGACAGGGAACTACTGGGGAGAGTCCAACATAGGGCAACAAAGATGATGGAGGAATTGGAGCATCTCCCTTATGGGGAAAGGCTGAGAGAGCTGGGTCTCTCTAGCCTGGAGAAGAGAAGGCTGAGGGGAGACCTTATTAATGCTGACAAGTATCTAAAGGGCGGGTTGAACGATGATGGAGCTGGACTCTTTTCAGTGGTTTCCAGCAATAGGATGAGGGGCAATGGGCACAAGCTGGAACACAGGAAGTTCCACTCAAATATGAGGAAGAACTTCTTTAGGGTGAGGGTGCCAGAGCCCTGGAACAGGCTGCCCAGGGAGGGTGTGGAGTCCCCCTCTCTGGAGATATTCAAGACCCGCCTGGATGCCGTCCTGAGTGATGTGCTCTGGGCAATCCTGCTTAGCAGGGGAGTTGGCCTAGATGATCTCTAGAGGTCCCTTCCAACTCTGTCAAATCTGTGAATCCGTGAACGTGGACTTCATCCAGCAATGGGCATATCTGGTGGGGCTCCTGTGGAGGTCTCAGGGAAGAGGGAATTGAATGGTTTCACAAGGGCAGGATCTGCTCTGTTTGCAATGCTGTTCTTACCAAGATGGAGGGAGCTATTGGAAAGGGAAAGTCCCCTTCCTGTGCTCTGCTGTGCCCCAGGGAATAGCAGGCCCGTGGGATTAGCATTCTGCTGTTCCAGTACAGTCACACCAGGGTTTTATCTCTCAGAGGTTCACAGAGGATTTCTTGTGCACAAGGTCCAGGTAGAGGTATCATCCTTCCACGTGTTGGTTATCTCCAGGGGAGGAGCTGTCTCTTCCTGACATCTTGAACTTTCACCCCAGGAGATTTCAAAAAGCATCAGGAGTTGGACCAACTCCAGAGCACTGATGGAGGACATTGTGGAAGAGAAAAGAGCTTTGGACTTTGGAACTTGACACTTTTCAGCTCAAGTTGACAGCACATTTACCACAGAGGTGCGTGAGACCAACCAGCGTGATTTTCACCTGTAGGGTCTTGTCTCAAGGGGAAGAGCCAGAAGTAAAGGGCAATTTCATTTCATATCACCATTCCCACTGAAGATTAAGCATTTCTAGTCAATGAGCCTGATGAGTCCTGAGATCAAGGGTTCGAGAACAACATACTGTCAGCAGGGTCTGCCTTTCCTCTTTCTGTTTCTCCTGGGGACATCACACTCATGGTTTTACCACAAGGCATGGAATTTTGCAATAACCCCTTACACCACCTCTCCCAGTCCTCTCCACAGTGCTCACTGTGCAGAACTGGTTGGGAGCAGTGAGCAGCACCTGGCTGCCCTGGGCCTGACTTAACAGGTGAATACCCACGTGGAAATGCTGCACCGGTGAATTTTGCAACACTTCTGCTCCTGCTGGGAAGGACCCTGTGGTGCTCCTTGCCAAAATAAAGTAGCTTTTTTTCTCTTTTATTAGTTAATGCTGCAGCCAGAGGAAAATGCAGTGTGGGATTGGAGCGCTTCATGGCTAAGGGTATCCCTAAATCAGAACTCCAGTAGTCTTCGAGCCTGAGCAATGAGCTCTCACTCACAGCCCAGACTGAACCCTTGCTCCATGACCATGAGTCAGGACTGAGTACGTTTGGCTTCTCATATGTCAAATGCAGTTTTACTTCTGGTTTTATTTCTTTAAATTTCCAGTGTGGAAGGAAAAATAATTTAAAAAAAAAAAAAAGGGACCACACACGGAAAATAACCTTTGATTTGAAAAATAATTTTCCAAGGAAAAATAATTTAAAAAAAAAAAAAAGGAACCACACACGGAAAATAACCTTTGATTTTGCTATTAACGCCTGAAAAGTGAGAATAAAAATTTCCAATATTCCAGCAGCTGCCTCAATCCAGGTCACTCAACCCCATGCCGAGATTCGTTTGCTTATAACAGAGAATGGTATTATTCTGCCTTGTATCTTTGAGAACCTCTTGAAATTAAATCTCAGGTCTTCTGTTCCAGGCTGACTTCTGCTTGCTTTAAAACTCCGTTTTCAATTATTGCAAGCAACTTGTGACTGGAAATGCTGTCAGAGGCAGTACAAAGTCTCCTCCCTCTAATTAACAGCTCACCCTTGTAGCAAGGATCAAATTCCACAACTCTATGTGGCGTGTAGCTCTCTTTTGCCCTCACCTTGGGATCTTGCTACTTCATGTGTCTGGAAAGTGGAATTTAAACTGATAGTAAATATTCCTGCCCTTACAATCTGTCTTTCATCCAAGGATCTTAATGTGTTTCAGAAATCCTGGGAGGATCTGGCCAAGTTAAACATCACACCTCCCCCTGGATTCTTTTTATTCACTGTTTTTTCAAGTGTCATCACGTTAGCATACTCTAAACATCAGCAAGTGATGAGAAAAATGGAAACTCTCTGTATTGAATGACTTTGTACGGTGCATGTGACTCAACTTTATTCCCCATGATTTTTGTGTGATGCCTCACAGAGCTGCAAATGGCTGCATCTTTGTAGGACCCGTTGTAAGTGGGACTGAAAAGGCAATTCTGTCTCAGCTCATCGTTGAAGCCAGGGTGAAAGACACACAGCAAACTGAGTCAAAATCATGTCCTTCAGGCTCTCTTGTTACTTTTACAGTTCTTCCACACATCGACCCAGAACGGCCAAGAACCTGAGGAAAAGAAAAAGAAAATTACAAGGGAATAAAAAAAAAAATTGCTAAAACACTACTGGAGGCAAAGGATGAAGGGCAGGTGTAAGACATGAATCTGTGGTGCATGAGAGTGGATTAAATGTGTCCCTTTTGTCCCACAGGGGATATTTTAGCTGGTTTTAACCCATTCTCAGGGGATATTTTAGCTGGTTTTAACCCATTGCTTGCAAATACTTATCTCTGTAAGTCTGAAAATTGCCATGTCTCTGGGAAGGTGGTCAGAAGATGCAGTCTGACTAATTCAAGCTGTGTTAGAGTAAAAGAGAAGCAAATTTTAAGCAGAAAAATGCCCTGTGGAAACCACCCACGGGTAGAGTCAACATGACAGACACTCTTAGCTCAGACCAGGAGACCACAACAGCTGAACTTGATTGCCACGATTACTCATGAAGAAAGAGCCAGTTGTCCAGCCAATCAATATGTGGAGTTTTAAAAATCTCCATTACTGTGTGTTTAGAAGAGGGCAGAGTCAAAGCTTTTTCTTTTTTTTCCCCCTGATTTTGGAGCATTTTCTGCCAGAGATCCCTTTGTTCATGTTGGTTGTCCTAAGTCAAATACTAACTTGCTATCACAGGCCCCTCCAGAGCTCAGCATGGATGCTGAGACCACAAATTGAAGCCACAAGGAAGAAAATGATAAGCATTTTTGCATTCCCTGGCACTTAAGTCTTCTGTAACAGGCAGTGAGGAATTCATCCTTTCTGCAGAGTGCTCAGTATTATTCTCTCTGTTTTACATATGGGTAATGTGAGCCACAGAGATGTTGAAGTGTCCTGGCCAAGGTCTTGGAGGAGTCACGGTCACAGAGTCAGGAACAGAGCTCAGATGTCTCCTCTCCAAATCCTGCTGACTGAGCACTATAAGAAGTTTCTTGTCCCATCACCTCAGGTAGATTCCTTTGTGCTAAATCACCGGTAGTAAAAAGGGCATAATAATTAGAATAATTAACTCCTACATAAGCAAGGCATGACGCAGTTTGAGAAGATCTCCAAGAACTCCCTTATCACCATTTTGCATCTGTGTAAATTGCAGCGCTGGAAAGTCAAATCTTTCAACCCCAGGCCTGTTCTTTTCAGTCATAGGTATACCCAGGATCAGGGAGACTTTGTAAGGTCACCATGAACTCCTGAAACTCAGCTTTCTGCATGCTAGGGTGCAGGACTGCCAAAGGGAGACGTAGCCTTTAGCAACACCGGGATATCAAAGGTAGGTGAGAACACGTGTTAGTCTTATCACATGCCTACAAGCTGTCCCAGGAAGGCTGATTGTAACACGTCATCCCTGGAGCATTCAGCAAGGTAATCAAGGTCACATTTTGCATGTCAAATTTTCCAGCTGGAGACCTGGGTGATGCCCACTAGGAATTTGGGTGTGTTTGCACAAACATACCCTTATTCTGCCATTCAGCGTGCCAGGAGGAGCAACGCAAGCATGTTAGCAAGAAGAGATGCTGCTAAGAATTTGGTGAAAATCATAGTTTTTCAGGAGGTTACCTCTGGTTGAGAGACATCCTTATTATTCATGCCCTTTGTAGAACTGGTCAATGGGACTGCTTTTCAGTGGAGACGGAAAAAGCCAGTGTTTCAACTGGAATTTCATTCCTGCAGAAAACACACTGAGGTTTTTTTGTTTGTTTTTCTTGGAAAAAGCATGCAGGTTGCTATACAGAGGACTCCTAATTTACCCAACCATCTGCAGCAGAAGGCTGGTGATGAATCAACACCAGCTGGAGCTTAGCAGAAGCATTTAGGTTGCAATTATGCTAGGCCAGGTTCTGAACTTTCGTTAATGGGAACCTCCCAATTGTTTCTAATATCTATTGCTTTCCTTATAACAATGCCGAACTGGGCTGATCAAATCCTCACCAGAAGAGCATGCAAGAGGTCATGAGGTTATATTTAACTCCCAGACCACAAGCACTCTGAGATGACTGAACACACTGTTGTTAATCTCCAATTTTCAGTTTCTCTTCCAAAATCTCCCCTGCTTCTGGGTTACAAGTTCCTCAAAAGCTGCTTCCTTCTATTTTCCAGGTCCCAGAAGATATGACTGTCAGAAGATATCAGATCTACTATGACAGGTTGGTGTAGTTCTTAGAGACATAGTTTAGTAACATGAGGGGTCCTTTTGTATGGTTTTGTTTTGGGGTTTTTGTTTTTAATCAGAGTTAGGTTGAGTGTTGGACTAGATGATCTTAAGGATCCCTTCCAACCTAGACAATTCTATGATACTATGAATCTATCTTGGGGAAGTCAAAGTGTTTGGTGTAAGCGCATGCTGAGACTGGTTCCCAAATGGTCAGTTCTATGATTCTATGGTTCTAAATCCCTCAACTGAGATGTTGGACAAAGTCCAGGCCACCTGTAGGAATCCTGGCCTTGTTCAAGGATCACAGGAGAGGTATTTAAAGTTGAATATGCACATTTTGTCAAAATTGTGACTTGGAGCCATCCCACAGCCCCCTCTTATTAGCTCACACTGACCCCAGTTCATAATAATGATTTCACTAACCAGAAGAATTAAATGCAAACAAGTGTACATTATCTTCTTGGCCATTGGCAAATGCAGGAGTAAAAACTGTTGCTGAGCTGAGTCAGTCATTTGTGCACATGGAAGGTTTTGTACACCAGAAATAAGAGCAAATTATTCTAAAAGATGATTGATGGGTTTTCTGGAGCCCCAGATACCTTTGCTGACACCAGAGGCCATACAGAAGATACCCAAGTCCTGTTCATTTCCATTATGTTGAAACCCTTAGAATGCTCTATGATAGCTTTACAGATGACGTGAAATGCTTACTTGTTGTGGTTCAACTTCCCCATTGCCTAGACCATGGGCTGCTGAGGACTGGAAGATGCTGAAGTTTCTGCATGGCCTTTGGCTTCTTCTACAGAAGAAGCAAAGTTGAACAGACTCAATTTTGGATCTTCACTTTATAAAACTAATAACCAGGCTTTGGGACAGGTAGAGAGGAGCATGTGCATTTTGAACCACTGCTACCACCTAAGACTGCAGGGGAGGAACACACCCCACAAAATGCCTTGAAATTACACCAGTTCCCTAATGGCCAAAGAGATGGATTTGCAGCTGATTGTCAAGGCTTTTCTCATATGGATGCTGACTTGCTGTCTTGCTCCATAAATTAGATCTTTCATCGGCTTGGTAGAGCTGTTGAACATCTGTGTTCTTCTACTTGGTAAGAGCAGTGAGAACCAAGTTCTGTGCTTAATACACGTGCTGTAAATTCAATGTAACTTCACTGATTTAATCTGATTTGCTTCAAGCTGATGGAGATTAGAACATGACATACGGACAGATACATTGCTTCAGCCACACCTGTTCTATCACATGTTCATCTAACATTTCTTTGCTGTTTAATGTGAGGGATGTTTTGTATTTGATTGCAGACGAGTCAATGAACCCAAAGTGATAACCACTCTATCTCTGTTTCCCTCTGACCTTCACTGAATGGTCTATTCAACCTTCACTTTGTAATATTATGCTGACAGCAGAGAAGCTACAGCCAGAAGCACATCAGAAAGAACAGCACCGTAGCTCCCAGCTATTATACTTTGCCTGGTTGTTGTTCATTGCCAGATAACAGTCCTCAAGTATTTGCTTTTTCTTGCCCTTTGTAGAGGGGGATGAAGTCCCTGTAGTGCACATAAAAAATATGCTGCGAAGACAGTCTGGGTTATTCCTGTGTTGGGCAAAGGCAAACCCATCCATGGGTTTGCTTTTGCTTAAGGGCCTGGATGCATTTGGTGAATAATGCAGAAGGATGGGGAAGTGTACCTCAAGGGGATATGATTTTGGGTGAGAATAGCCAATGGTTTGAATTGTATGACGTTCAACTCTGGCAATGCAAAGAAAGTCTCTCTTCCTCCCTACGGGTCTGTGTCTCAGAACTATCTGTCCCAGGAGCGGAGAAACTATCTCAGGAGTTCCAGCAATTCTAAGAGGATATGTCCTACCCGCAACCTGTATGGACCGGTACCTCAGCTATTAGAAGTAAGTGTTCCTCTGCTCTGAAATGTATGGATTTTTAAGGGAAATAGCACTGGGTTTTTGTCTCCAGACACTAGCATTATTTTAAATTTGTACTCAGTCCATCGGAACAGTAGTGCAATAGATGTAGTTACTATTTATCCCCATCCTGTGAGCCTGAATGTGTCCTCTAAACCCATTCCTGGAGAGATGACAAGGGAGCCAAGACTTGGCATGGCAGTAGATGGCGCTGAAGACCTTGGAGCCTACCAAGGAGCCTTGGTCAACCCATACCCACCTTGCAGGGCTTCCCAAAAAACCTTCTCTCCCCCTGCTCCTCTTCTGCAGTGAAACCACCACAGGGGGACAAAGGGAGATGTTGTCACTGAAATGTGGGCCACTTTGAGTTTCAGTGCAGAGCAGGAGTTGACAGGCTGAGTTCAGAGAAACTGTTACCAAAAGTGGGATCCCACACTGTGGATGGTGGTTAAAGGACCTAACTGGGAGTATGAAAATGTCAGCAAAGTGTAGACTGCAGAAGAGCCCTGTTTCTGGACAGCAGCCGTGTCTAATGCCTTAATAGACTGGGCTACCAGTCTACTTGAGGGTTCAGCATGGGCACAAATCAGCTGATGGCCTTCTTTCTCTGATCTCAATAATCTCTTGAGATGCAATTACATTTATAGCTGCAGAGGTGTGTCTCCAATTATAGAAGTGCTGCAAGTCAGTTCCAAGCCACTCTCTGTCACTGTTACCAAGAGACCGCTGGGAACTTGTCACAGCCTGTGCCAAGGGATTTCAGGTCAGGAGCCATCATTCCTCCTAAGTGGAACTTAACACATTGGACTGAAAAAAGGACCTTGCTCTCCTAGGCTCTCCTGCCTGTTCTTCTGATGGTTTCAGGAAAAAAAAAGTAGAGGAAGGTACTCCCTTGGCCATTGATGTAACAGGGGATGTATACATGTTACGGTTGGAGGAGCACTGTACCCTACAGTGGCTTGGCTCTAGGACCACACAGGTTTCTTAGGTGGAAAATGCAAATTTGTGTCTATTCCACTGGTGGGTAGGTTTGCCTGTGGAAGAACAGCACATTTACAGGCGCCCACAGCAATGAGCAGTGGGACGATGACTTCAGGTAGAGCATGAGTCATATTGAACCACTTTCTGGTGTGACTAAAATGAGTTGTGCCTTCTACCCATCTTAAAACCACAGAGAGTAGAGCAGATCTCCAGGGCTGCCTGATCCCAGCTCCCTATCCAGCCAATGGAGTCAACAGCACATGGACATTTATGTCACTTGTGTCTAAGCCTGGCATCACACCCACTGCTTTCACTGGGAGCTGGGCATCACCCAGCTTTCTCTTGAAGTTAAACTGCAATGTGGGCACTGAGACATATTGCAGGTGCTGCAGGGAGACATCTCTGTAAATTCTTGTGTCTTCTTAGCAAATTGCTGTCATAAAGACTATAAAAGTAGATTGTCACTGATAAGGATAAAACATGTCCTTAATTGCCTGTGGGTATAGAGAGGCAGCCAGACCTGGGCCAGAACAAGAATCTCCATGTTGCCTTTAACACTTCTCTGAGTTATGGGTTCAAATTCACCAGTCTCACCAGGTCAATGAAGAATAACCCCAAGGATCATTTCCAGATAAAATCCCAGCTCCTGTAAATTACTCAGATTAGCTGGGAAATTCCCTCACTTTTACATCCTTGAAGATATTGGAAAAAAAAACCTTCCCCTGGGGCCCATTCCCTGACCTCTAGCAGCCCATCGTTACTCATCACATCGCAGGTCGTCATGACCATTTTAAGCAGGAAATTAAGTTTCTCACTAAGCATCCTTATCTAATCGCCATGTTCGACATTTCCAACGTACTTGCCCTGAAGACATTTCCCCTAATATCCATAAGGCTGGGACAGATCAAAGGGTGGTTGTCACATGTTGTGTGTGCTCACCATGACGGAAAGCTTTTCTCCCAGGTACCACACCTCCATGTTTTACCTGCAGCTGATTTCAGTGTTATCAATGGATGAAGCACTTTGGTGGTCATGGGGTCAACCAGGAACTTTTCCTCTTTAGTTATATAAGGACATTTCATTCTTCTCTCGGCAGTTACATCAAGATCATTAGGGCATTAATGCACACATCGGATTCGTGTTGATTCAGCCAAATACAACAGGCGTATGATTTTTAATTAAATAGTTCTGCTGACATTTACTCTGGCTGAGATAACCAGTGCTGTGCACCAACTTAATTCATCCACGGTCCCATATAAGAACACAGTGTTGTTAAGCACACCTATATACTGGCATGTTCATAACTAGACAGATGGAGAAAAGATGTATATGTGTGTGTGCAAAGATCAAAATAGCATCATGTGCCACGTAAACCCTTCTGCAAACATCAGATTTATGAATTATTAATGGCATGGCATCCAGATTATCATTTCCAGCACTGTGTATTCATACGTAGGTGAACGTGGGTGGATAGATGTACATATATGCTTATGCATACACACACACATATGTAAAAAATTGTGAGTGCATAAATATAAATAGATAGACAAATGTGTGGTGAGGAGGAGGGTTTAAACGGAAGTTCAGATAGCCGAGAAGAAATATCCTTGTGCATCCAGACATCTAATTGCCAGAAAACCTAACATGTTTATGACAAATCCTGCAGGCAGGGTCTCTTTTCTCCCCTGCCTTGGCAGAGAGAAGTGTGCCCACCATGGCTGCGAAAAGGAAAGCATCTGGCAGGCAGTGAGAATGTGAGTGTGTGACAAAGAGAAACAAATATTTGGATGCTGAGTGGCGATGAATAAATACTTGCCAGTGTTTATTCCACACCCCAGGGTGGGGCTGGCGCTCAAGCTGATCAAGTGAGCCTTCTTTGTGTTTGTTTTGTTAGTCTCACGGGGGGTTTTTCCCCTCTTTTCCCAGCCCTCCGGTGGGGTTTGGCTTGGGAAGTAGGTCCTGTTGGGCGAAGCTACTCCACGCAACAACAAAAGCTGCAGAGGTGGGCTGGGGAGAGGCTGATCAGGGAGGCTTAATGAGCGGTGTGGGGAAAGGGGAAGCATCTCTCTAAACACAGAATGAGTCAAACTCACCTCTGGGGAAGGGAGAAGAAAACCTGAAGCGAAGAGAAGAGGCGTTGATGAGGCACCAGTATGTGCTCTCAGTCACATCCCCTGCTGTTTACTCAAGCTGGAGGGATGTGCGCAGAAGTAAAACCTGATTTAGGTCACATATGCCTTTCTCTTTGCTCAGTGCCGAAGTCAAAACATCCCTTGGGCAAGAGAAGGAGGAGACAAGGAGCCGGTGCATTGTCTGGGAGATCAGATAGGACTTGATGCACAGTCCTAGACTAGCAACCATGCCATTTCTCCCAGCTTCAGTGCTCCAAGCAGAGGGCGGGTTTTGCATCTCTCTAAACACTTTTTGGTTTTGTGTGGACCTCATGACAGGCCAGTTTGGTTTATCTGAGACTTATTTTCATAATCACGCACCTTTGCATAACTAATGAACACCATTCCCATCATGTTCTATAAGGCAAGCACTAGCTGGCAAGGAATTTGCTCGACTTACAGACCTAAACAATGGGTATGGTTTGGTTCCTCATCTCCTCCCCTCCCACCCACACTGCCTTCCCAGTGCACAGCCTCTGGGCTCTGCATAAAACCTTCTGCATTGTTAATTCAGCATGGCAAGGACCTATCTACAGCTCCACATCCATGAAAGGCCCCGTGCAATATTGGTTGTATGTTGGCCAGCCTCTAGGCATTGCCCTCAGGATTTAATTGGCCTCACCTGTAATTTACTGACTTGAGGACTTGAGCTTCCCAAGGCACTGGTGTCCTTGGAGGTGCCAGCGAGATCAGGGTGTTTGGCACCTTTGAAACCCACTTGCTGAGCAGAGCCAGAAGGAGCTGTGCTGGGAGCCAGGTTGTAGGTGTCTCAAAGCACCTGAGTCCCATCTCGTGCAATTTAGGTTTGGGGCACTGGTAGGACCAAATCCAGGTCCAGCAAGACTGGAGATTAGGAGAGGGTTCTTCACTGTGAGGGTGGTGAAACACTGGAACAGGTTGCCCAGGGAGGTGCTTGAGGCCCCTTCCCTGGAGATATTCAAGGAGAGGCTCAACGAGGCCCTGGGCAACCTGGTCTAGTTGGGGGTGTCCCTGCTGACTGCAGGGAGGTCGGACCAGATGACCTTTGGAGGTCCCTTCTGGCCTGGACAATTCTATGATTCTGTTCTATGATTCCAGCAATGCCTGTTGTCAGCCATCCAGCGCCAAGACAGCAGTTCTGCCAGACCAACAATTGAAAGGAATTAACTGGAAGAAACCTTCTCACCAGGAGATCACATGCAGAGAGGGATCATAAGATCAGTGTTGCTGGTTGCCTCTGTTGGGTCAACAGCAGAGAAGAAAAAAGAGACCTCAAGCCCTGTGACCAGGCAGTGGGAGAGATACCCAACATCTGCCTGGTGGTAAATCAACCATGAGATTGCCAAAGCCGTGCAGCTCTATGCTGATTACTGGAAATGGCTATCAGTGACATGTGGTGACATCCTCCCCCTTGCTTCCCCTCTTCCCCCATGCTTGCAGCCGCAGCTTCTCACCTCCGAGCTAGCACCAGGCAGAGATGCAAATCTCAGTCACTTCTTCGACTCACCACATGTGACAGGACTGCATTTACTGGCAGAAACTAACTACCCATGGCTTTAAATACTGCTGTACTCAAAACCCCTGTCTGCCTCCAGAGCCTCTCTCAACCCCACATGCTTTCTACAGGCTTTCTGAGAAACTGATGGACAAAATGCACCTGAAGTCAAACAGCCTTACTGCTTAGGCTGGCTGCTGCTAATTTTTTCCAGTCTGGTGGAGAGTTAAGAGATGCAACCATTAAACCCTGGTCACCAGCTGCAAAAGAAGCTCTGGCAAACTTTTGCCAGAGGCAGCATCTGCCGGGCAAGGCACAGGTTGTAAATCAAAGCACTGGCACTAATAAATGAGATGTCAAGAAGCTTAAAGCAAGATAAATATCCAGTTTGAACACCAGTTACTCATTTCCCTATGTTTTGTGACTCCACTGGTCCAACATACGCCCGATTAGAGGATATGACTTCTGTTGCAATCCACCACCCCTGGAAAATCCTAAGCTAGAAGGTAGCGACCAGAATGAGGTGAGAGCACAAGTCAATGAGCCCTGTGTTTGCTCAGGATTGCCTAATTTCAAGTTTCAGGATTGCAGAAAATCCATAATTGGGACCTTAGGGGTGGAAAGGGAACCTTGGGTCTGGAAGGCAGGGATGTTGCTTTTCTATCTTTGCTGTCTTTTGGGAGATGCCCTGGGGATGGACTTCACATCCCTGCGTTTTGATGTCTTCCCCACACAGGTTCATCCAGTGCTCAAACTACCAGAGATCCAGGCAAGTATGTGACTCTTACTAGAGGCTACAACAGGAATTTATTCCCCCAGGGATCAGCAAAGTGTGCCTGGGGATCCCTCAGGATGAGAAAAGAGACGATTTATCACTTCCTTTCCCAGACTCTTCCCAGACAAAGAAACCAAATAAAAGCTGTGGGCTCCAGCAGAGCTATACTGAATCCACTCTGCAGCCTGGACCCCTCTCTGACCTCCTGGCTCCTGAGATGCTTGGATGAGCATATGCCTCTTTCAGACATAATAACAGTCGTAATAGTAACAATGGCAAGAAGAATTATAGTAATAGTAAAAATGATGATAATAATACAACTTTTCCATCCATCAAGGGACAGACCTGTCTTGGGGTGATTTACAGACATACAGGCTCAGACACCAGCACAACAGGCTATTTTCAGTGGTCCAACAACCCCGGCTGTGCCTTTTAGCTGGGGGCTGCTGTTCGAGCATGGAGGGGGCCACAGAGAAGGGACAGCACAGAGGTTTGTCAGGTTTGCTCACAGAGTGATGACCTCCAAAGGAGAGGCCCCCCATGGAAATATGCAAAATGCCTGCTGGGGAGCAGCACCACTCACCCACCCACCAGCTAACCAGAGCTGGCGTGCAGCTGAGGGTGAAACCATTTTCTGCCTCTGCCCCAAAACCCCGACAAACAGGTGGTTTCTCACATCTCTCCCCATCCACACACAAGTGGTGGGGACACAACCATTGAGATGAAGTGTCACTCTTAGTGTTGGGACTTTCCCAGGGCTGTGCATGGCAGGGCTATGGTGTGCATCACGCTCATGTGGCCCCTTCTTTGCTTCTCACCCACCTGCTCCCATCCTTCTCCAGTTCACCCATGGTGGGGGGACATTGGCTTCCTGACAGCAGGCTGCTGCTTTCAGCCATGTTCACAAACCCACAAAATCCGTGGCGTATAATCTGCAGACTCCCGTGGTCCACAGACTGCAGCTGTAGTCTATGTCTTGCTCAGTGTGCCTCAAATAAAGAGCTAATTTGAGAACTCTGATTTATTTTAGGAGAGTCACTTTGGGCATGAGAAACCCCCAGCTGATGCACATGCCCAAGCTGAGTGGTGGATATAGAGTGGCTACATCCAGGAACCATCCTTGAGCCATGCCATCCCCTGTGCCCATCAACCCCAGGTCCCGGTTAGCCCAGGTCAACACCACACCAGGGAACACAGTGAAACACCAGGAAGGTCGCAGCCCCTGCTCCAGCCCTTGTCCTGACCCTGTTGGTTTGCCAATATAAACATCACCTGGCATGTTGCTGCAGAAAGCTCCAATTTTTGACAAACCAACATCTTCAGCTTGAAAAAAAAGCTCACCCAGAAGAACCCAGCCTGGCTTTGCCTGCACTCCCAGCCTTACTTAAACACAGCTGATTTCTCCCAGCAGCCACATCCCCTGCTGTGCTCCCTGCCTGCTCAGCTGAGCTCCTACAGACAGGGTGGCTATAAATAATCCCTGCCAGCATAAGAAACAACCTTCTCGACAGTTTTATTTTCTGCAGGCATGACCAATCCACAATAATTTAATTTGCTCTTTGTGCATATTTGCTTTGGTCCTTTGATTAATTACTTGGAAGAAGATGCTACTGGATTTCCACCCTGGGATATATCTGGTTTTGCAGTGAGTGTTTTGGTGCTGTGCTTTGTCTCATCTGTGGCAAGTGGAGGTGATGATAACCCAGAGCAGCTCGGCTGCAGCTAATGGGATCTATCTAAAACGTATCCGGTTCAAAAGGGGAGACAAGGCCTGATTCTGCAATAGCTATTAGGTCCGTTTCCTTCCTTAGGATTTATTCCTAAGCCCTCGCAGCAAATGTTTTCTCATCCAGAGATATCTTGACCTCTGGAATTCGCGTACTGAAGCGTGCAATGTGATGGCCAGCGAGCGTGGATCTCCCACACAGGCTGGCTCCAAACACCCTCCCACGAAACTGGACCCAGACCGCTTCCAGCAATGGGTCCCACAGCTGTTTATCTCCAATCACCTCTTCAAAACAATAGAGGGATGTAACAGCTGCTTAATATTTCATCTGACCTTTGCACGGAGGTAAATGCAGCCCTTTTTGGAAATAGATGGACAATTTGTTTGTGCTCATGAGCACTTTAAATATCTACTTCCTGGACAGTATGCATTTATTATTTATTGCTTGTTTCTTTTTGCCCTGAAGAAGCAGGGAGTTGGACTCGATGGTCCTCATGAGTCCCTTCCAATTTGAGATATTCTATGATTCTATAATTCTATGACTTTGATCCATAATCTGCAAGAGGTGCATAGGTGTGAGAACTCCTGTAATGCCTCAACCGGTGGATGGACATTAGGACTGTGTGGAGTCCTCCCTGCTCCAAGAAACCTCAGGCTTCACAAAAACCCTGTCGGTGCCACCAAAGACAAGCCATGAAGCCCAATCCTCCCTCCCAGACCAGCACAAAAACCCACCAGTGCAACCAGAAAGGGAAATGTTGTGCAACGCATTGCACTTCCATTGGGAAATCCCAAAAGAAATGTAACATTCCCAGGTTACATGTGTGGAGAAAAAAAAAAAAAAGTGTCCTAGAGAAGGTGCAAAACTGATATTAATGGGTCAGACACACGACTGAGCAAAGGCAGCCCGTTGGCCAAAGCCCAGCTGCCCAACATGTGCATGGTCTCACCCCATGGCAGGCATGCGATTGCCTGGTTTGGCTTAACCCTCACAGCACCTCTGAGTCAGCCTGTCTGCAGGCAAATCAGCTTCACAGCCACAGCAAAAAGTCTTCCCGGGCTTGGCTGACATCCCTGCAGCCCTTAATCAGCGCTGATCCCATCCTTCCTGGCCCTCGGAACAGCCGTGCGAGTAGACAGACAGCAACAGCTTTTCTAGGAGCAGCTTCAGAAGGAAGCAGTCAGCTGGGGACGTGCTCAGATCAGCTTAGCAGATAGGAAGGTAATTAATGCCTGATTTAAAACCACCCAGGACACACAAGTGGGCTTTTTGTTTGAGCTTACCTCTCCCAACCTTTCTCCCTGTCGGGGGCATTGCCGGCCATCCAGCTCACGTAACTTCCAAGAGTGTTTCACAGGATGAGAGTGAGATGACAGAGACACCACACTGAGCCATAGTTGGCATTCCTGAGGCCATAGCTCCTCTCTGCTGGGTCTCCAGGAGGCGCTTGGAGGTGACCTGTTGTGTGAACGAGGTGGGTATCCAACCTCGTGTGAGATGAGGGCAATGAAACCCCCATTTCAACTTCCATGAGTGATGAAGGACCATTCCTCATTCTCGCATCAGTGGTGCTTCTTGCCCCAGTGTTACTGCAAGTTAATCCAGTGCGGTGTTTCCCAAAAAAGGCTAACTCTTCTGTTTAAAACATCCTCAGCAAAACAGGGAAAATGATATGTCAGCTCATGGGATTGAAAGGAGCGTTGGAAATTTTGAAAAATATCGGTTTCCATTCCATTTGGACAGGAGGATATTTTTATTTTTATTTACGTTTAGAAGAGAAGATCTCTGGTGAACCAAAAGCCTTGGGTTTCGGCCAGCTTTAACCATGAGTCTTGCTAAACCCTTTATTACAACTCTTCTGACTTAATTCACTTCCCTCCCACTCCCATCTCTCTCCAGGATTTGCTGACTCTTGCAAGTGATTTTATGTCACCTCTGCAGCAAAAAGGTGCCAGAAGAATAGGCTTCAAATTAGTCTCTGTGCAATGACCATGCTTGGAAATACTCACTATAAGCCTGCACACTGGCCAGCAAGTCTGGAAAGAATTTATTAGAAAGTCATTATTAGAAATTAATTATGATGAATATTAGTGCTTTATTATTTTACTATGCCTTGCTTACATAGCACCGAGTCCCTGCTGGGTAATTTATAGGCAAATAAGAAAATAAGTTCCCTGCCCCAAGTAGCTTTTAAAAAGTGGGCTCATCCACACCAACAGAGCCTGTAATGGGGCAAAACTGTCACTGAGATCACACCCAAACAGATGATATCCTCTTAGGAAAAATTTGGAGAAAATATTAAAAAGATAAATTGAAGTAGTGGCTGGAAAGGCATTGGGATTTTGTGACAATGACTCTGACACCGTAGATGAGTACATCTCAGGTAGAAAGGGCAACCTTCTCCTCTAGGAACCTGCTCTGGGGATGACCCCCCAGTCTTTTCTTTCACCTTTCTCCAGTAGGTTAAAACCACCAGACTACAAAAAAAAGTGATATCTAACTATTCTGCCCATAGAGCAGAAACTGGCCAAGGGGAGCTGCCGGTGGTGACTGAGCAATTATAGAGTGGGCTAATAAGCGGGATATCTGTAGTCTCTTGAAGGATAAAAGGTGGCCTTGGGGTACAGCACAAGGAGGACAGGCTTGGAAGATGCCTACACATTGCATAGAAATTACAGAACAAGAAGTGAATGTGGGGAACTGTAAATGCCTAGTGAAGACTGAAGGATGGAGCAATCAGAAAGAGTAAGGTGGACGCATGGCAGGAGAGCACGTCTGCCACTTGTCACAGATTAATCAAGGCTGGGCAGAAGGAAGAGCGACTGAGTCAGGGCACCTGGTTGGTAGGGTGGTGTCACCCATCAGAGCGGGTGACATTAATACTGTCTGGAAGGTTAAAGAGCAGTCCTGGAAGAGCCAGATTAAGTCATAGTCCTTGCAGCATCACCAGTGAGAAAGCCAGGAAGGAAACCAGCCATTAACACTTGTACCATCACCCTGAAATCTAGGTCGATGGTGTTGTTTGCCTGTAGAGACATCCCCGAGGACAGCGTGCTTGCAGCATGGAGTAGATGGGGCAAGGAGGTACCTGTATGAGAGCTACAGCTTCCTCCTCCTCCTTTCTTACTGGTGCATCAGTGCCCTGGAGTAATGTGTGGGTAGAGATGGATCAAGAACCAGAGAAATGCATGGTGACATTTACCATGTGGTGGGACTCCTGTTGCCAAGGGAGGACATCAGTATTTTTAGGTACCTCCCACCTCCCCTAATCCAACACATCCCCCACTAGCCAGAAGGCCTTCTCCTCTCTTCACCAGGAAAAAGCAACTCTGCCCACAGGTTGGCATCCAGCTGTGGTGGAGTCATCCAATGTAGGCTAAGGCAGGCTCTCCAGACTGGTTTGGATGACATTTATCAAAATGCTGGCTTTTCTTTCTGCTGATGCCGAGTCAGTTATTTTGGTCGATAAAGGCAGTGAAAGGCAAGACCCAGCTCTGGAAATACCTCCTCATAATGACCAAAATCACAGCTTAATTGTGGGGTTTAAACTGCAGCTAGAAATATCTGGATTTAGGGTTGTGCTCATTCTTGAGCTGCTCTCCACCATGGTAAGTATTCGTTAGGTCTTAGTTGCCGCTTCTCTTCGTAGCTCCAATTCAGCCATGCTTTTTAGTCATAACCTTTGCTACCATGCACTTTTCTAACTTCTGCACCAGGCCACCGGTTGGTACAAATTTTTGCCAACGTTGATTTCAGCAGAAAGAATATTCCGATACCTCTTGTGGCAGCAAAGACCAAAGAACATTTGCTGGGTGCCTGACTAGGAGTGGATACAAGATTCTGTACCTTGTACTAGAGGGAGAGGCAATTCACAAAGCCTGGGTGATCTTGAATGTTGTCTCATCAACACTTCAGCTCATCCCATCTCCAAATCTTCTTAGATTATAAAGAAATTGTCTTGTCACTTTGCCAACAAGTTGGGTGGACAGATGCATCAGCTGGGTTTTGTCTGCCTTCTCATGAAGCTCACCAGAGTCAGTAACCTCTTCATGGTCTTATCAGGTTGCAAATTAGTTTTCGTGGGAGATAACATTCCAGAAGAGTTCTCAAGGCATTTAGCCCATCGTTAGTTGAGTCCTCAGGGGACAGTGGTGGCTCACGAGGGAAGACACTAAAAGGAGACTTGACCAATTTCTTTATATTCTCTTGCTCTGTGGACTGTCTCATGTTGACACATGTTGGCTGGTGCATCAGACCAGGAAAGCACAGAAACAAACCTTACAGTGAGGTTTCCTCAGGCACAGACCCAGCCTGGCCCCAGAAGCAACAAGGACTGGTTCTCCCCCATTGCCTCTCCAGATTAGGCACAGGTCCAGGCAGGGACCATGGAGCAGGACAGAGGATCAGCAGGATGCAGCAGGGCACTTTCAAGGGGAACATGAGACATGAAGCCAACTGTACATGAATTCTGGGGTATACCAACCATCTTGCTACTGACTTACCATTATTCCTCTGTCCACATGATCCAGTTTCTTCTTGCATTGTTGACAACTAGATTCGGTTTCAGTTCACTTTTTCTGACCAGTTCTTCCCCGAAACACTCCCAGCAGAAGCCAAGTGACCGAACCTTTAAAGGTCTCCCCTGACTCTGCAGAGGCCAGATTGTCCATGGTGAACAGGTCATACTCCAAGATGATATAGATTAGAAAGGAAAAGCACATGGCTGGGGAAATGACACAGTCTGATTTCTCAAGTGACCTGTTGTCTGAAAATAAACCCTTCTGTGTACTTATCCAGGAAGTTGCATGGGGCTGTCACAAGGTATATGTCACTGGCCAGCTATTTCTAAGCAGCAGCTCAAAGGCAAAAGTGTTCCCAAATGTTTCTGATGGCTGCTCCTCATTGCTGCTCCGGGTGGGAAGCAGGGCTGGGATGATGTTCTGCAGCGGTCAGGAGGGTAACGAAAGGGGCTGCAGATGGACGTTTCTCCAGCAGGACCAACTCACAGGGCTTAGGAATGTCTGAACAGGTCTAGCTGCAGGCTGGATGGCTGTTGCTGGTGTCATGGCTACTGTCGTCACCTTTCTTCTAGATGAGTCCTCTTTTACTTGAACTGGTAAATTTGGAGAGGTTGTCAAAAAACACTCTAAGTCTCTGTGGTTTTTGGAAAGAGCAGGACTTCAGCGTGGTAGGTCTTCCCATCTACTGCTAGTGTGACACTGCCTGCTGAAAAGCCAAGGCATGCATGGCCAGGGGTGGAAGAGGCTCTCAGTGACACGATGAGCAGGTGGGAAGAAAGGGAGCCAGTTAGTGGTGGCTCCCTTGAAGGCAGATGAGCTTAAGGATGGGACCAGTGTGGGACACTTGCCCACTTGACTGGGAAGGCTGGCAGAGGTGTGCAGGGCCGGGGACCCCTCCATAGGCAGGGGTGAGGTGGGAGGACAAGGTTTTAGGCTCCACACTTGGGGAAGGGGCAGCTTGGGGAGAGAAGCCTGGTGATGCTCCATCACACCCCTAGGTCTTGGAGAGGAGAGAGGACACAGATGCACACAGGAGTGAGAGAGACACATGGGTCAAATATTTTCACCCTCCCAACCCTCCCTTAACCATGAACGAAGCCTGGGCTCTGAGCCCACCCTCAGGGGATGGGGAAGGGACTCCAGCTCTTAGCAGGTGTCCTTATTTAGGCACAGAGCAGCGAGACTGTAATTTACACAGCTACAAATTAAATTTTCCATTTTTCAGTAGAAATATATACCTTTCCAGGACACGTTTGTTGTAGTAAAAGTGCACAAATGCATTTAGATACCTGGAGCTGTTGCAAATAATTCCCATTATAGCCACAAGCAGCAAGTTGTTTCCCCTTGCAAAGCAACCTCCCAAAAATATCCATTCCTTTTTATTTTTTCTCACGGGTGGAAAAAAAAAAAACCCCCAAAAAAGAAAAACCCCTCCAATCCCATGACGTGATGGCAGTCACTCCCCAGCCGGAGGCAGGTGAGCCGGGTGCCGGCTGCGCTTCATCCAACATGTTGCATTGTAAAGGTTTGCCCGTGGTTTATTTAATCCCTCGCACGTATCAGACACATTCCTGAGCCATCAATCAGAGCTGAGTCAGCCAGCGTGACTGGTCTGCCCTTTTTTTATTTTTTTTTAGCAATCACAAGTTCTCTTAGCCTCGTTTGCCAGCAGTGAGCTGGGGTTTTTTTGTTGTTTTTTTATTTTTTTTTAAATGAAAATGGGACTTGACTGGGAGCAGGGAAATGTTCCTGCTGTCAAGTATAACCTTTAAAGCCGCCCTGCCTCAAGGAACGTCTCCTCTCTATGATGCTACAAAATGCATCATCTGGAAGAAAAATAGAGAGAGGATGCTGCCTGGGATGGTATCAGCCCTTGAACGCCCTCCCTTGCATGGCTCTCCTGCGTGGACAACATCACACAAGCCCCATCGTGCCCCCTGCAAGTAGAAGGAGGAGAAAAAGCTTTCAGAGGGAATGTTTTCTTGCAGAGCAGCCTTGAAACCTTTGCCCGCAGCCACGCTCTGGGAGGCAAAATCTCCCCCTTGTGCTCACCCCCCCCAGGGAAGGACAAGTTTATCACAGCTACCAAACAGCCCCTGCCCACCCGGGGAAGGCAGGGGAGCAGCACCACTGTTGTGGCTACACGTAATCTCAGCCCCACCGCAGCGGGTGGTGTTATCAAAGCCCCAGCATCCTTCCAGGACACCCTGCAAGGCCACGCTCCCTGACCTAAAATCAGGCAGGAGCGTTTCGTCTCTGCTTGGGTCAAGGAGATGGCCAGGTTGCTAGACATTAAAAAAAGGAAAAAAAAATAGTCTTGTGGGTTTTAGCTTTCCTGGAGAGAACATGGGCCCTCTCTGACCACTTGGGTGCTTGCAGGGATGAGCATCACCCTAGAGACTCACAAGTCTGCAAAGTTATTTCAGATGCCTGGTGCTCTAGGAGGACCTGCTTTAGCAGGGGTGTTGGACTAGGTCATCGCCAGAGGTCCTTGCCAACCCCATGTCATTCTGTGATTCTATGCCTCAAACAAGTTTAAAAATCAGACCCCCCCTCTCCCTGTTGAGGAGTCCCATTGCACAGAGCAATCAGGAGAAGGCAGGTGCCTGCACAGCCCAGCTGCATCACAGCAAGTCCCAGCCCAAGGCAAGGCTCAACCTGCTCTGAAAGCCCAGAGAAGGTCATCGCCAGAGGTCCTTGCCAACCCCATGTCATTCTGTGATTCTATGCCTCAAACAAGTTTAAAAATCAGACCCCCCCTCTCCCTGTTGAGGAGTCCCATTGCACAGAGCAATCAGGAGAAGGCAGGTGCCTGCACAGCCCAGCTGCATCACAGCAAGTCCCAGCCCAAGGCAAGGCTCAACCTGCTCTGAAAGCCCAGAGAAGATGAGCAAGGTTGCACATCAGCTGGCAACAGCTAACCACAGAGCTGAGCTCAAATAGCAGCAGTCCGTGCTTTTTCCCCACCCCTTTTGCTCCTAACAAGCTTCCAGAGATACAACTGCTCAAGGAGGATGAGCCTTCAACCACACGGGGGTCATCCACCCAAGATGTGCTCTGGAGCATCACATCCAAATGATACCTTTTGCTGCCTCTTCACCCTCTTTTCCTTTTGAGCCATGAAAAAAAAAACAAAAAACAACCAACCAAAAAAAGCCATGAAAAAACAACCACCAAACAAAAACAAAACAAAACAAAACAAAAAAACACCACAAAGAATAAAGAAACTTCACAGGGAATTTTACAACTTCCCTTGCAGGTGGCATCGGCTGTACTCCTGCCTTCAGGGCAAAGACAGCCAAGATCTCAGAGGACAGCTCTTGCCCAGCCTTCCAGCTTCATCTAGCATCATTTTCAGCAGGTATTTTGTTTTAACTGTCTAGTCCCGCCTAACTTGCAGCCTAGATGAAGACCTAGGCATAATACTCCAGAGCATCACCTTCATAGTCAAGAGTGATGTAGCAGGTAGAGCTTGGGGGGTATTCGCTTGACCTAAGTAGGTGTCAACACTTGGTTGGAGGAGTGGCACCCACAACTCCATGGATGAACTCTTCAAAACCATAAAAGAATCGTAGAATCATAGAATCATCTAAGTTGGAAGGGACCTTCAAGATCATCTAGTCCAACCACCAACCCAACTCTAACAAAAAAAAACATCACTAAACCATGTCCCTCAGCACCATGTCAACCCATCTTTTGAACACCTCCAGGGATGATGCCTCAACCACTTCCCCGGGCGGCCCATTCCAATGCTTAATAACCCTTTCAGTGTAAAACTTTTTCCTAATATCCAACCTGAACCTCTCCTGATGCAACTTGAGGCTGTTTCCTCTAGTCCTGTCACCTATGACTTGGGAGAAAATCGCTGTAGCGTGGTCAGAAAAAAAGGGATCACACCATGGGATCCCGGTGGTTTCTCTCAGAGATGTTCCTCAGAAAACTCACTGCAGGGTCAGGAGGGATTTACGAGGCACAGAAACATATGCGTGAGGCAGGACTGCACGGCACGGGGTGTCCCCTCGGGGCCACCAAGCTGCACGTGAGACAGGCCTGGCAGCATAAATCCTGACGCAAAGAAGAACTAGGTCAGGTCTGTATTTCAACAAGGTATTTTATTGGTCCAGCAACTGCAAAATATACAAATTTCTGAAAGGCATACCCTCTTTTTAAGCTGGCACAGCTTTATATCAGGCAATTATTCCAGATGTATATACAGAACAGTTAACATACCACAAATCCAAAAAAAAAAAAAAAAAGAATCCCAAGTAACTACCCTTCTCTCCAAGCTTTGCAGTATACATTAAATAAATAAAGAGCGCTTTGCTATCAAAAAAATAAAAAAATAAATTCAAGTATCACAAAGGGGAAAAAAAAAATAAACAGGGGAAAAAAAAAAAAAGAAGCAAGGAAAGAAATCATTGGTGTGGTTAGACAAGACCCCTCTCCCCACCCACCTTGGCTACAGCATCACCACCCCGTCCTTGGCTCCGTTAACCAGAAACGATGGGCAACGAGGTTCTGGGGCATCGTGGTGGCACGTGGCTGACACCACCTACCACCAACCCCTCCAGCATGAGAGGACCTCGCTGCTGCTCACAGACCAATTTTCCCCCTGGCTGGAAAAAATGCCAGGTTCAAATTTCAGCATTTTGTAGACCTACCAAGACTTCTATTATTCCCAAAGGAAGAAAGTTTAGGGTCATTAAGGT
>NW_015090906.1:4527702-4536829 GCF_001431845.1 Calidris pugnax
AAAGCTCCAATTTTTGACAAACCAACATCTTCAGCTTGAAAAAAAAGCTCACCCAGAAGAACCCAGCCTGGCTTTGCCTGCACTCCCAGCCTTACTTAAACACAGCTGATTTCTCCCAGCAGCCACATCCCCTGCTGTGCTCCCTGCCTGCTCAGCTGAGCTCCTACAGACAGGGTGGCTATAAATAATCCCTGCCAGCATAAGAAACAACCTTCTCGACAGTTTTATTTTCTGCAGGCATGACCAATCCACAATAATTTAATTTGCTCTTTGTGCATATTTGCTTTGGTCCTTTGATTAATTACTTGGAAGAAGATGCTACTGGATTTCCACCCTGGGATATATCTGGTTTTGCAGTGAGTGTTTTGGTGCTGTGCTTTGTCTCATCTGTGGCAAGTGGAGGTGATGATAACCCAGAGCAGCTCGGCTGCAGCTAATGGGATCTATCTAAAACGTATCCGGTTCAAAAGGGGAGACAAGGCCTGATTCTGCAATAGCTATTAGGTCCGTTTCCTTCCTTAGGATTTATTCCTAAGCCCTCGCAGCAAATGTTTTCTCATCCAGAGATATCTTGACCTCTGGCATTCGCGTACTGAAGCGTGCAATGTGATGGCCAGCGAGCGTGGATCTCCCACACAGGCTGGCTCCAAACACCCTCCCACGAAACTGGACCCAGACCGCTTCCAGCAATGGGTCCCACAGCTGTTTATCTCCAATCACCTCTTCAAAACAATAGAGGGATGTAACAGCTGCTTAATATTTCATCTGACCTTTGCACGGAGGTAAATGCAGCCCTTTTTGGAAATAGATGGACAATTTGTTTGTGCTCATGAGCACTTTAAATATCTACTTCCTGGACAGTATGCATTTATTATTTATTGCTTGTTTCTTTTTGCCCTGAAGAAGCAGGGAGTTGGACTCGATGGTCCTCATGAGTCCCTTCCAATTTGAGATATTCTATGATTCTATAATTCTATGACTTTGATCCATAATCTGCAAGAGGTGCATAGGTGTGAGAACTCCTGTAATGCCTCAACCGGTGGATGGACATTAGGACTGTGTGGAGTCCTCCCTGCTCCAAGAAACCTCAGGCTTCACAAAAACCCTGTCGGTGCCACCAAAGACAAGCCATGAAGCCCAATCCTCCCTCCCAGACCAGCACAAAAACCCACCAGTGCAACCAGAAAGGGAAATGTTGTGCAACGCATTGCACTTCCATTGGGAAATCCCAAAAGAAATGTAACATTCCCAGGTTACATGTGTGGAGAAAAAAAAAAAAAAGTGTCCTAGAGAAGGTGCAAAACTGATATTAATGGGTCAGACACACGACTGAGCAAAGGCAGCCCGTTGGCCAAAGCCCAGCTGCCCAACATGTGCATGGTCTCACCCCATGGCAGGCATGCAATTGCCTGGTTTGGCTTAACCCTCACAGCACCTCTGAGTCAGCCTGTCTGCAGGCAAATCAGCTTCACAGCCACAGCAAAAAGTCTTCCCGGGCTTGGCTGACATCCCTGCAGCCCTTAATCAGCGCTGATCCCATCCTTCCTGGCCCTCGGAACAGCCGTGCGAGTAGACAGACAGCAACAGCTTTTCTAGGAGCAGCTTCAGAAGGAAGCAGTCAGCTGGGGACGTGCTCAGATCAGCTTAGCAGATAGGAAGGTAATTAATGCCTGATTTAAAACCACCCAGGACACACAAGTGGGCTTTTTGTTTGAGCTTACCTCTCCCAACCTTTCTCCCTGTCGGGGGCATTGCCGGCCATCCAGCTCACGTAACTTCCAAGAGTGTTTCACAGGATGAGAGTGAGATGACAGAGACACCACACTGAGCCATAGTTGGCATTCCTGAGGCCATAGCTCCTCTCTGCTGGGTCTCCAGGAGGCGCTTGGAGGTGACCTGTTGTGTGAACGAGGTGGGTATCCAACCTCGTGTGAGATGAGGGCAATGAAACCCCCATTTCAACTTCCATGAGTGATGAAGGACCATTCCTCATTCTCGCATCAGTGGTGCTTCTTGCCCCAGTGTTACTGCAAGTTAATCCAGTGCGGTGTTTCCCAAAAAAGGCTAACTCTTCTGTTTAAAACATCCTCAGCAAAACAGGGAAAATGATATGTCAGCTCATGGGATTGAAAGGAGCGTTGGAAATTTTGAAAAATATCGGTTTCCATTCCATTTGGACAGGAGGATATTTTTATTTTTATTTACGTTTAGAAGAGAAGATCTCTGGTGAACCAAAAGCCTTGGGTTTCGGCCAGCTTTAACCATGAGTCTTGCTAAACCCTTTATTACAACTCTTCTGACTTAATTCACTTCCCTCCCACTCCCATCTCTCTCCAGGATTTGCTGACTCTTGCAAGTGATTTTATGTCACCTCTGCAGCAAAAAGGTGCCAGAAGAATAGGCTTCAAATTAGTCTCTGTGCAATGACCATGCTTGGAAATACTCACTATAAGCCTGCACACTGGCCAGCAAGTCTGGAAAGAATTTATTAGAAAGTCATTATTAGAAATTAATTATGATGAATATTAGTGCTTTATTATTTTACTATGCCTTGCTTACATAGCACCGAGTCCCTGCTGGGTAATTTATAGGCAAATAAGAAAATAAGTTCCCTGCCCCAAGTAGCTTTTAAAAAGTGGGCTCATCCACACCAACAGAGCCTGTAATGGGGCAAAACTGTCACTGAGATCACACCCAAACAGATGATATCCTCTTAGGAAAAATTTGGAGAAAATATTAAAAAGATAAATTGAAGTAGTGGCTGGAAAGGCATTGGGATTTTGTGACAATGACTCTGACACCGTAGATGAGTACATCTCAGGTAGAAAGGGCAACCTTCTCCTCTAGGAACCTGCTCTGGGGATGACCCCCCAGTCTTTTCTTTCACCTTTCTCCAGTAGGTTAAAACCACCAGACTACAAAAAAAAGTGATATCTAACTATTCTGCCCATAGAGCAGAAACTGGCCAAGGGGAGCTGCCGGTGGTGACTGAGCAATTATAGAGTGGGCTAATAAGCGGGATATCTGTAGTCTCTTGAAGGATAAAAGGTGGCCTTGGGGTACAGCACAAGGAGGACAGGCTTGGAAGATGCCTACACATTGCATAGAAATTACAGAACAAGAAGTGAATGTGGGGAACTGTAAATGCCTAGTGAAGACTGAAGGATGGAGCAATCAGAAAGAGTAAGGTGGACGCATGGCAGGAGAGCACGTCTGCCACTTGTCACAGATTAATCAAGGCTGGGCAGAAGGAAGAGCGACTGAGTCAGGGCACCTGGTTGGTAGGGTGGTGTCACCCATCAGAGCGGGTGACATTAATACTGTCTGGAAGGTTAAAGAGCAGTCCTGGAAGAGCCAGATTAAGTCATAGTCCTTGCAGCATCACCAGTGAGAAAGCCAGGAAGGAAACCAGCCATTAACACTTGTACCATCACCCTGAAATCTAGGTCGATGGTGTTGTTTGCCTGTAGAGACATCCCCGAGGACAGCGTGCTTGCAGCATGGAGTAGATGGGGCAAGGAGGTACCTGTATGAGAGCTACAGCTTCCTCCTCCTCCTTTCTTACTGGTGCATCAGTGCCCTGGAGTAATGTGTGGGTAGAGATGGATCAAGAACCAGAGAAATGCATGGTGACATTTACCATGTGGTGGGACTCCTGTTGCCAAGGGAGGACATCAGTATTTTTAGGTACCTCCCACCTCCCCTAATCCAACACATCCCCCACTAGCCAGAAGGCCTTCTCCTCTCTTCACCAGGAAAAAGCAACTCTGCCCACAGGTTGGCATCCAGCTGTGGTGGAGTCATCCAATGTAGGCTAAGGCAGGCTCTCCAGACTGGTTTGGATGACATTTATCAAAATGCTGGCTTTTCTTTCTGCTGATGCCGAGTCAGTTATTTTGGTCGATAAAGGCAGTGAAAGGCAAGACCCAGCTCTGGAAATACCTCCTCATAATGACCAAAATCACAGCTTAATTGTGGGGTTTAAACTGCAGCTAGAAATATCTGGATTTAGGGTTGTGCTCATTCTTGAGCTGCTCTCCACCATGGTAAGTATTCGTTAGGTCTTAGTTGCCGCTTCTCTTCGTAGCTCCAATTCAGCCATGCTTTTTAGTCATAACCTTTGCTACCATGCACTTTTCTAACTTCTGCACCAGGCCACCGGTTGGTACAAATTTTTGCCAACGTTGATTTCAGCAGAAAGAATATTCCGATACCTCTTGTGGCAGCAAAGACCAAAGAACATTTGCTGGGTGCCTGACTAGGAGTGGATACAAGATTCTGTACCTTGTACTAGAGGGAGAGGCAATTCACAAAGCCTGGGTGATCTTGAATGTTGTCTCATCAACACTTCAGCTCATCCCATCTCCAAATCTTCTTAGATTATAAAGAAATTGTCTTGTCACTTTGCCAACAAGTTGGGTGGACAGATGCATCAGCTGGGTTTTGTCTGCCTTCTCATGAAGCTCACCAGAGTCAGTAACCTCTTCATGGTCTTATCAGGTTGCAAATTAGTTTTCGTGGGAGATAACATTCCAGAAGAGTTCTCAAGGCATTTAGCCCATCGTTAGTTGAGTCCTCAGGGGACAGTGGTGGCTCACGAGGGAAGACACTAAAAGGAGACTTGACCAATTTCTTTATATTCTCTTGCTCTGTGGACTGTCTCATGTTGACACATGTTGGCTGGTGCATCAGACCAGGAAAGCACAGAAACAAACCTTACAGTGAGGTTTCCTCAGGCACAGACCCAGCCTGGCCCCAGAAGCAACAAGGACTGGTTCTCCCCCATTGCCTCTCCAGATTAGGCACAGGTCCAGGCAGGGACCATGGAGCAGGACAGAGGATCAGCAGGATGCAGCAGGGCACTTTCAAGGGGAACATGAGACATGAAGCCAACTGTACATGAATTCTGGGGTATACCAACCATCTTGCTACTGACTTACCATTATTCCTCTGTCCACATGATCCAGTTTCTTCTTGCATTGTTGACAACTAGATTCGGTTTCAGTTCACTTTTTCTGACCAGTTCTTCCCCGAAACACTCCCAGCAGAAGCCAAGTGACCGAACCTTTAAAGGTCTCCCCTGACTCTGCAGAGGCCAGATTGTCCATGGTGAACAGGTCATACTCCAAGATGATATAGATTAGAAAGGAAAAGCACATGGCTGGGGAAATGACACAGTCTGATTTCTCAAGTGACCTGTTGTCTGAAAATAAACCCTTCTGTGTACTTATCCAGGAAGTTGCATGGGGCTGTCACAAGGTATATGTCACTGGCCAGCTATTTCTAAGCAGCAGCTCAAAGGCAAAAGTGTTCCCAAATGTTTCTGATGGCTGCTCCTCATTGCTGCTCCGGGTGGGAAGCAGGGCTGGGATGATGTTCTGCAGCGGTCAGGAGGGTAACGAAAGGGGCTGCAGATGGACGTTTCTCCAGCAGGACCAACTCACAGGGCTTAGGAATGTCTGAACAGGTCTAGCTGCAGGCTGGATGGCTGTTGCTGGTGTCATGGCTACTGTCGTCACCTTTCTTCTAGATGAGTCCTCTTTTACTTGAACTGGTAAATTTGGAGAGGTTGTCAAAAAACACTCTAAGTCTCTGTGGTTTTTGGAAAGAGCAGGACTTCAGCGTGGTAGGTCTTCCCATCTACTGCTAGTGTGACACTGCCTGCTGAAAAGCCAAGGCATGCATGGCCAGGGGTGGAAGAGGCTCTCAGTGACACGATGAGCAGGTGGGAAGAAAGGGAGCCAGTTAGTGGTGGCTCCCTTGAAGGCAGATGAGCTTAAGGATGGGACCAGTGTGGGACACTTGCCCACTTGACTGGGAAGGCTGGCAGAGGTGTGCAGGGCCGGGGACCCCTCCATAGGCAGGGGTGAGGTGGGAGGACAAGGTTTTAGGCTCCACACTTGGGGAAGGGGCAGCTTGGGGAGAGAAGCCTGGTGATGCTCCATCACACCCCTAGGTCTTGGAGAGGAGAGAGGACACAGATGCACACAGGAGTGAGAGAGACACATGGGTCAAATATTTTCACCCTCCCAACCCTCCCTTAACCATGAACGAAGCCTGGGCTCTGAGCCCACCCTCAGGGGATGGGGAAGGGACTCCAGCTCTTAGCAGGTGTCCTTATTTAGGCACAGAGCAGCGAGACTGTAATTTACACAGCTACAAATTAAATTTTCCATTTTTCAGTAGAAATATATACCTTTCCAGGACACGTTTGTTGTAGTAAAAGTGCACAAATGCATTTAGATACCTGGAGCTGTTGCAAATAATTCCCATTATAGCCACAAGCAGCAAGTTGTTTCCCCTTGCAAAGCAACCTCCCAAAAATATCCATTCCTTTTTATTTTTTCTCACGGGTGGAAAAAAAAAAAACCCCCAAAAAAGAAAAACCCCTCCAATCCCATGACGTGATGGCAGTCACTCCCCAGCCGGAGGCAGGTGAGCCGGGTGCCGGCTGCGCTTCATCCAACATGTTGCATTGTAAAGGTTTGCCCGTGGTTTATTTAATCCCTCGCACGTATCAGACACATTCCTGAGCCATCAATCAGAGCTGAGTCAGCCAGCGTGACTGGTCTGCCCTTTTTTTATTTTTTTTTAGCAATCACAAGTTCTCTTAGCCTCGTTTGCCAGCAGTGAGCTGGGGTTTTTTTGTTGTTTTTTTATTTTTTTTTAAATGAAAATGGGACTTGACTGGGAGCAGGGAAATGTTCCTGCTGTCAAGTATAACCTTTAAAGCCGCCCTGCCTCAAGGAACGTCTCCTCTCTATGATGCTACAAAATGCATCATCTGGAAGAAAAATAGAGAGAGGATGCTGCCTGGGATGGTATCAGCCCTTGAACGCCCTCCCTTGCATGGCTCTCCTGCGTGGACAACATCACACAAGCCCCATCGTGCCCCCTGCAAGTAGAAGGAGGAGAAAAAGCTTTCAGAGGGAATGTTTTCTTGCAGAGCAGCCTTGAAACCTTTGCCCGCAGCCACGATCTGGGAGGCAAAATCTCCCCCTTGTGCTCACCCCCCCCAGGGAAGGACAAGGTTATCACAGCTACCAAACAGCCCCTGCCCACCCGGGGAAGGCAGGGGAGCAGCACCACTGTTGTGGCTACACGTAATCTCAGCCCCACCGCAGCGGGTGGTGTTATCAAAGCCCCAGCATCCTTCCAGGACACCCTGCAAGGCCACGCTCCCTGACCTAAAATCAGGCAGGAGCGTTTCGTCTCTGCTTGGGTCAAGGAGATGGCCAGGTTGCTAGACATTAAAAAAAGGAAAAAAAAATAGTCTTGTGGGTTTTAGCTTTCCTGGAGAGAACATGGGCCCTCTCTGACCACTTGGGTGCTTGCAGGGATGAGCATCACCCTAGAGACTCACAAGTCTGCAAAGTTATTTCAGATGCCTGGTGCTCTAGGAGGACCTGCTTTAGCAGGGGTGTTGGACTAGGTGATTGCCAGAGGTCCTTGCCAACCCCATGTCATTCTGTGATTCTATGCCTCAAACAAGTTTAAAAATCAGAGCCCCTCTCTCCCTGGTGAGGAGTCCCATTGCACAGAGCAATCAGGAGAAGGCAGGTGCCTGCACAGCCCAGCTGCATCACAGCAAGTCCCAGCCCAAGGCAAGGCTCAACCTGCTCTGAAAGCCCAGAGATGAGCAAGGGTTGCGCACCAGCTGACAATAGCTAACCACAGAGCTGAGCTCAAATAGCAGCAGTCCGTGCTTTTTCCCCACCCCTTTTGCTCCTAACAAGCTTCCAGAGATACAACTGCTGAAGGAGGATGAGCCTTCAACCACACGGGGGTCATCCACCCAAGATGTGCTCTGGAGCATCACATCCAAATGATACCTTTTGCTGCCTCTTCACCCTCTTTTCCTTTTGAGCCATGAAAAAAAAAACAAAAAACAACAAACCAAAAAAAAAAAACCCACAAAGAATAAAGAAACTTCACAGGGAATTTTACAACTTCCCTTGCAGGTGGCATCGGCTGTACTCCTGCCTTCAGGGCAAAGACAGCCAAGATCTCAGAGGACAGCTCTTGCCCAGCCTTCCAGCTTCATCTAGCATCATTTTCAGCAGGTATTTTGTTTTAACTGTCTAGTCCCGCCTAACTTGCAGCCTAGATGAAGACCTAGGCATAATACTCCAGAGCATCACCTTCATAGTCAAGAGTGATGTAGCAGGTAGAGCTTGGGGGGTATTCGCTTGACCTAAGTAGGTGTCAACACTTGGTTGGAGGAGTGGCACCCACAACTCCATGGATGAACTCTTCAAAACCATAAAAGAATCGTAGAATCATAGAATCATCTAAGTTGGAAGTCATAAAAGAATCATAGAATCATCTAGGTTGGAAGAGACCCTTGGGATCATCGAGTCCAACCATCTACCCTACTCTACAAAGTCCTCCCCTACACCATGTCCCTTAGCACTGCATCTAAACGGCCCTTAAACACAGCCAGGGATGGCAACCACTTCCCCCAGGCAGCCCATTCCAATGCTTGATAACCCTTTCAGTGTAAAAATATTTCCTAATATCCAACCTGAACCTCCCCTGGTGCAACTTGAGGCTGTTTCCTCTAGTCCTATCACCTATGACTTGGGAGAAAATCGCTGTAGCGTGGTCAGAAAAAAAGGGATCACACCATGGGATCCCGATGGTTTCTCTCAGAGATGTTCCTCAGAAAACTCACTGCAGGGTCAGGAGGGATTTACGAGGCACAGGACCATATGTGTGAGGCAGGACTGCACGGCACGGGGTGTCCCCTTGGGGCCACCAAGCTGCACACAAGACAGGCCTGGCAGCATAAATCCTAACGCAAAGAAGAACTAGGTCAGGTCTGTATTTCAACAAGGTATTTTATTGGTCCAGCAACTGCAAAATATACAAATTTCTGAAAGGCATACCCTCTTTTTAAGCTGGCACAGCTTTATATCAGGCAATTATTCCAGATGTATATACAGAACAGTTAACATACCACAAATCCAAAAAAAAAAAAAAAAAGAATCCCAAGTAACTACCCTTCTCTCCAAGCTTTGCAGTATACATTAAATAAATAAAGAGCGCTTTGCTATCAAAAAAATAAAAAAATAAATTCAAGTATCACAAAGGGGAAAAAAAAAATAAACAGGGGAAAAAAAAAAAA
>NW_015090906.1:4536878-4555246 GCF_001431845.1 Calidris pugnax
TTATCACAGCTACCAAACAGCCCCTGCCCACCCGGGGAAGGCAGGGGAGCAGCACCACTGTTGTGGCTACACATAATCTCAGCCCCACCGCAGCGGGTGGTGTTATCAAAGCCCCAGCATCCTTCCAGGACACCCTGCAAGGCCACGCTCCCTGACCTAAAATCAGGCAGGAGCGTTTCGTCTCTGCTTGGGTCAAGGAGATGGCCAGGTTGCTAGACATTAAAAAAAGGAAAAAAAAATAGTCTTGTGGGTTTTAGCTTTCCTGGAGAGAACATGGGCCCTCTCTGACCACTTGGGTGCTTGCAGGGATGAGCATCACCCTAGAGACTCACAAGTCTGCAAAGTTATTTCAGATGCCTGGTGCTCTAGGAGGACCTGCTTTAGCAGGGGTGTTGGACTAGGTGATTGCCAGAGGTCCTTGCCAACCCCATGTCATTCTGTGATTCTATGCCTCAAACAAGTTTAAAAATCAGAGCCCCTCTCTCCCTGGTGAGGAGTCCCATTGCACAGAGCAATCAGGAGAAGGCAGGTGCCTGCACAGCCCAGCTGCATCACAGCAAGTCCCAGCCCAAGGCAAGGCTCAACCTGCTCTGAAAGCCCAGAGATGAGCAAGGGTTGCGCACCAGCTGACAATAGCTAACCACAGAGCTGAGCTCAAATAGCAGCAGTCCATGCTTTTTCCCCACCCCTTTTGCTCCTAACAAGCTTCCAGAGATACAACTGCTGAAGGAGGATGAGCCTTCAACCACACGGGGGTCATCCACCCAAGATGTGCTCTGGAGCATCACATCCAAATGATACCTTTTGCTGCCTCTTCACCCTCTTTTCCTTTTGAGCCATGAAAAAAAAAACAAAAAACAACCAACCAAAAAAAAAAACCCACAAAGAATAAAGAAACTTCACAGGGAATTTTACAACTTCGCTTGCAGGTGGCATCGGCTGTACTCCTGCCTTCAGGGCAAAGACAGCCAAGATCTCAGAGGACAGCTCTCGCCCAGCCCTCCAGCTTCATCTAGCATCATTTTCAGCAAGTATTTTGTTTTAACTGCCTAGTCCCGCCTAACCTGCAGCCTAGATGAAGACCTAGGCATAATACTCCAGTGCATCACCTTCGTAGTCAAGAGTGATGTAGCAGGTAGAGCTTGAGGGGTATTCGCTTGACCTAAGTAGGTGTCAACACTCGGTTGGAGGAGTAGCACCCACAACTCCATGGATGAACTCTTCAAAATCATAAAAGAATCATAGAATCATCTAGGTTGGAAGGGACCTTCAAGATCATCTAGTCCAACCATGAACTAACTCTGACAAAAACCATCACTAAACCATGTCCCCCAGCACCATGTCAACCCATCTTTTGAAAATCTCCAGGGATGATGCCTCAACCACTTCCCCCAGGCAGCCCATTCCAATGCTTGATAACCCTTTCAGTGTAAAAATATTTCCTAATATCCAACCTGAACCTCCCCTGGTGCAACTTGAGGCTGTTTCCTCTAGTCCTATCACCTATGACTTGGGAGAAAATCACTGTAGCGTGGTCAGAAAAAAAGGGATCACACCATGGGATCCCGATGGTTTCTCTCAGAGATGTTCCTCAGAAAACTCACTGCAGGGTCAGGAGGGATTTACGAGGCACAGGACCATATGTGTGAGGCAGGACTGCACGGCACGGGGTGTCCCCTTGGGGCCACCAAGCTGCACACAAGACAGGCCTGGCAGCATAAATCCTAACGCAAAGAAGAACTAGGTCAGGTCTGTATTTCAACAAGGTATTTTATTGGTCCAGCAACTGCAAAATATACAAATTTCTGAAAGGCATACCCTCTTTTTAAGCTGGCACAGCTTTATATCAGGCAATTATTCCAGATGTATATACAGAACAGTTAACATACCACAAATCCAAAAAAAAAAAAAAAAAGAATCCCAAGTAACTACCCTTCTCTCCAAGCTTTGCAGTATACATTAAATAAATAAAGAGCGCTTTGCTATCAAAAAAATAAAAAAATAAATTCAAGTATCACAAAGGGGAAAAAAAAAATAAACAGGGGAAAAAAAAAAAAAGAAGCAAGGAAAGAAATCATTGGTGTGGTTAGACAAGACCCCTCTCCCCACCCACCTTGGCTACAGCATCACCACCCCGTCCTTGGCTCCGTTAACCAGAAACGATGGGCAACGAGGTTCTGGGGCATCGTGGTGGCACGTGGCTGACACCACCTACCACCAACCCCTCCAGCATGAGAGGACCTCGCTGCTGCTCACAGACCAATTTTCCCCCTGGCTGGAAAAAATGCCAGGTTCAAATTTCAGCATTTTGTAGACCTACCAAGACTTCTATTATTCCCAAAGGAAGAAAGTTTAGGGTCATTAAGGTTTTTTTTTTTTTTTGCGGTTTGATTTTTCTTTTATATATATATATTTTTTATATATATATAAGTATATACACACACACAAATACACGCCAAAACATTTGCAGAATTACATGTGTAGGGGATTGATCACGGGGCAGGCAGACGTCACGTTCGCATTTGCCGGCTTATCTTTTCGTAGCAGGAGGAGAAAGATAAAACAACTCCCCAGGAAGGAGGCTGAAAAAGACGAGTGACTCGCCCTCCCAAAACATTCGGGTTTGGTTTTTGGTTTTTTTTTCCCCCTCTCAAAGTCAAAGAAACCCAAAGGGCAGATGTCAACCACGCACAAAGGGAGAAGTCTGCTTTTAATGCAGCAATTAATAAAAAAAAAAAAAAAAAGGTGGGGAGAGGGGGGAAGTGTTCTTTGTTTCATCTGTACAGAAATATAATACACAAAAGCACCTTCCACTGTCGGTGCTGCTCCGAGCACACGCTTTGGCTGCACGGGGCTGAAGCACTAGGCACTGTGGTTCGCCTTTTCCCAAAGGAAAAACAGACCAATTTCCCCCCAGAAAAACCCACACAAATGAAAAAAAAAAATTCAAAAAAAAAAAAATTCACCATTTCTCCCCAAACCTCTCTGCTCCCATATGTTGGGATGTTGTTTCCTACCCAGGGGGTAGGATGGGAAGGATGAAACCAAGGGGTTTGGCCATCTCCAGTCCACCAGTGCAGGTGGGCTTGGCTACCTTCATCTCCTGCCTCCAGATAAAAATCATGAGACAGGAATGGAGAAGACGCTGCACGTCGGAGTGAGAAGAGAAAAAAAATAAAATAAACAAAACCAACCCAAAACCCTAAAAAAAAAAAAAAAGGTGTGAAAATTCAAAATCCACAGACTTTTCCCCAAAGCAATAGTGGTTAATTGCCATTTTTAACCCCTGCCTCACAGCCCAGGGGCAGGCTCCTGAGGAGGGATCTCACGTATCATACCACTGGGAGCTGGCTGATGGAGTTCAAGTCAGGACCTCGCCCCGTTTTCCCCTCACACACACCCACACACACACCTCGAATGCTGGGACTACTATTTTTTTTTTTGTAGTCCCAACTTTCCAGCATGCAAAATAAAATAAAATAAAAAAGCTGCCTGTATTCAGGCTTCCCCTGTTAAGGGGCACGACTTGAAAATAAAAAATAAAAGAGTTATGCTTCTGCCACAAATAAAGTGCAAAAACTAAGCGGTTTCTAGGTATACACATATACACACACACGTGTGTGTGCATGTATATATATTAAATAAAATAATTAAAAAGAGAACACAGACAAAATTGTCCCTTTTTGTGGCTTTTTGCAGCCACACAGGGACTTCTGCATCCCGACCAGACCTCTGGCCACCTCCATGAGACCTGCGTGTCTGCAGAACTCCTCTAAGCTCAGCCTGTCCACCTGCAGGGATTCAAACCTCCCCCAAAAAAATCTCCTCTTTCCTCCAAGGCAGAGGGAAAGAGGAGATGAAGTACCAGCACAGCACCTCAATCAGAGCTCAGTCTTCCCAAAAAATCAACACACGCCTGAACTCAGAGCATCCATGGGTGCTCCTTGAGATGAAAGCATCACCCGAGCGTGGCTTCTCCTACATTACAGGCAGCAGCTTGCGACCAGTTTTAGAAGCAGATCTGTATTCTCTGCAAACCCCTTTAAGGTGTATTGATTGGAAAAATTAAAAAATAATGAAAAAAAGCATGTTTGGGGTTTGGTTTTTTTTTTTTGGTCAAACCCAGCAGTTCTTGCTGTGAAGGACTTCACACAACTGCCCTTCCTGGTGCTCGTGAGCTGGGCTGTGCGTGGGCAACAGGCTGTAGCGTGAGAAAAGGACTGCAGCACAGCACGTTAGGGGCTTGCTTGAGAAGTAATTAATTAATAATAACAATAATAAAAAAAAAAAAAACCTTCATATATAAAGAATGTCTCAGAAAAGCAAAGCCACAAGGCGCAGAGGTTTGGGATAAAAAATTTGCTTTCACGGTAGCCTTTTCCCCCCCCCCCCCCCCGCTTCTCCCCCTATTTCTCTGCTAATCCCGCACCATCCACATATATACATCCCACCCAGAGATGGATGGGTACCAATCGTCTATACAAAAAAAAAACAAAAAAAAGAAAAAAAAAGAGATCAAAACCGCTTACAGAGGAAAATTAAACTCCTGTGCGCTAGAAGCACTTTACAGCTTGCTACGATCTAACAGGACGCCGGAGAGGAGAGCAAATGGCTGCAGCCTAAAGATCTGGTGGTGGTGGTGGTGGCCCCAGGGGAGCTCGGCTCCTCTCCTCCGCTCTCCTGCATCTCCTACATCTCTCCCCCCCACTTCAGCAGAGCGGTTTGCAGATGAACGGGCGCGGGTAGAAACAGCCGAGGGTCGACCTCGCCGCAGACGGAGGAGACCGGTTTTACTAAGCAAGCTTCGGAAATGGCGATGGGATGAGAAGCTGGCGTCGCCGGTGGCGTCGCTGGTGGTGGCCTCGCGACAGCGCCAACGGAGTCACGACGGCTTCTGCGAGTTGTTCATGTTCTGCAATGAGAGGGGAAGGACCAATGGTTGGGGGTGGTGCTGGGACTCCATCCTGGTAGCATCTTCTACATGCACATCGAGAAGGGGACGGAGGGAGTAACAGAAAGCCACGGCACGGATCACTACGGAAGCATCCACGGAGGAGAGGACACTGTCCACCCAAGGAGAGAGGTTGGGGAAGGATATGCTGACTTGCTACCCACATCCTTCCCCTCAGGCATCACCTGGCTTTAACTAGAGGTTTGGAACTTGGCATATCCCTCAAAACAAGGCAACCTTCCCACCCCACCCAGTCTGCACTTCTGAATCTGCTCTTTGGTCCATCCAAGGAAAAGTGACAGGGGACCCACAGTGTTCATTCAAGGAGGCCAATTAAACATCTCTCTCTTGCTCCCCTTGAGGGTTGGCAGTGTCCTCCCCTTGCCTCCCAAGGAGGCAGCCACCACTTGTTCATCCTTGCTACTGCCAAGAAGTGGCAGTTCCCATCAGCCATGGCAAGGAGCCAGCATGGACACCAGCCACCACCAGCCATACATCAGGAGGACCCACTCCCCCAATGACGCCCCATGATGTTTCATGGGTCCTGGAGCTGCTTCAGACACAGCCCTGGTGTGGGGTGGCAACAACAGGCACCCACCAGTGTGTGGTGAGGACCACAAAACCAGAGACAACCAGCTAAACACAAGCAGGACCAGCCCCAATGGTGCTGGCTGGAGGACAGGATCCGCTAGAGGAGAAACCCAAGGGGAGATGTTCACAACAAGGACATTTCCCAGTTCACAAAACTACACAAAACGGGGTGGGGGAAAAAGGACTAGGAAACAGCTAGGAAGGTTTCTCAACATTTTTTTTTCCTTTTTTAATTTTCGCTCTTACTACCAAAACTGCCTCTTACAAGCACCAGGAATCCCAGCCAGGCTACGAGGCAGAGCAGGCTGAGCTGTTCTCTCTGTTATCTAAGGAAACAGGAGGAGGTTAGGAGAAGCCACATGCACCACAGCCATTTACCTTGGAAATATTAGTAAAGAGAAAACTTTGAGAAAGTGACAAAAGGGTCGTCTTTAAGCATGAAAAGTGAAGGGGAGAAGAAGGGAGGGGGTCAGGTCGTTGTTAAAAAGTGCATTTTGGATCACAAACCAAGCAAAAGGAAAAGAAATCATCACACCAGGTAGTCCCATGACCCCAAACCAGCTCGATCCCACAGCCAGGAGGATTCTGAGGTACACAATCATGTCCCCAGCCTCTTCAGGTGTCCCCTGGTCCTCCTGGATGGAGGTCAAGACCCCAACAGGGACGACTGATGCATCAAAACACCCACTACCAACTAAGTCCCATGGTGCAAATTGGGAAGGAGGTACCTTCCACCTTCCCTAACCCCATACAGGTTGTGATGGGACATGGTGAGGGACCAGACGCACACGTGTACAAGACAACAGCCTCTCAAAGAGTTAACAGCAGTGTGAGTGGCACCAAGCCTTTGTTTTAGGGTGTCTTCATGGCTCCCTCAGAAGCCCCACACTAGTAGGTGAAGGCAGGCTTCCAGCAGCTGGAGATTGCAAACTTGCTGCTGCCAGCCTATGCCTGGGATGGGTAACCATCACTGTCTGCTCTAGCAGAGCTCCTCACATCTAGCAAAAGCAGATATCTCCCACACTCAACATCAGAGTGTGTTTGCGGTATCCCAGACAGCACTGAAGCATGCAGTGCTTTTTATTACAACGTGGATGGGGAAAAGGTGAATGGAGGGGTGGACAAAAAAACAATAGTTCTTTCAAAGCAATTCAAGAAGACCAAGCGCTTCTTCAGGGGCTTTTGTGCCCATGAGCAGCAAGGGAAGGAGCACAGACATTCAGGCCATGCTGAGCAACTCAACCTCTACGTTGAGCATGAGCGTGAGATCTTCCCCAACACGTCCCCCAGCAAAGCCAAGCATAACTTTCTTAACTTCCCTTTTCTCAAAAACATTTACTCTAAAAGGGGAAGAAACGTGAGGTTCACCAGCTGTTGCGTGCAAGCAGGGTTGAGTTCCAGCCTGGCCACATTATAGCAGACTCCTCCACCTTCAGCCCACAAAATGAACAAGGACAGGGATGCTCATAGGCCAATTCAAACTCATCTACAGAGGACAAAAAGACCCCTAGGCACTAACCCAGCCTCAGCTCAGCCCCAAAGTCTCCCTGGTCTTTGAGAAGACATTTGAGCACAGCTCCATTACTACTGCTCTCAACTCAGTGATGGAGCATGAATTAAGCCTAAAGGCTTCAAATTTATCCAGAAACTGTCCTGTCCCTATTACACAAGGATCTAACAGCACTAAGCCAAACTGTCAAAGCCTTGATTATTCATAATTAGTGCATTAAATGCTCAAGGCACCCTGCTTTCTTTCATAGACACAACTCGGAGCCCTGGGGGAGGACAGATCACCTGTGCCTATCACCTACAGTCCAATGGGCTATCACAGAGGAGAACTCCAGGAAAACCCAACAGCATCTCCCATCCCACAACTGTCCAAGGAGGAGACAGGCAATTTATACAACATTGACAGAGGGCAAGTGATAAATTGATCATTTCCCAATAAAATTGGGGCATTGAATCAAGCCAGGATATTGAGGGGTTGGACAAAGCAGCATCCATAGTCTCCTCTTTACCATTCCTAAGACGCATCCAAATCCCACACGCACACACAGAAATATTAACTCCAACGAGTCCACGCCCTGGACAAGTTTCACAGCAACCACAAAACAACCGGTGGGATGGCAAGAGACATGGAAAGAGGGCAGGAGGGGGGAATAAGAGGCAAGAAGATACTTACAGGCATGCCTTCCCTAGTAAAGGCTGCAGAGAGACAGAGAGAATGGAAAGAGGTGTCAGTAACACCGTGCGAGACTGGGCAGAGGACACCAAACAGCAGCGAGGGGCACCCAAACAGCGAGAGCTTCCAAACCCAAAGCTGGTAGAGGATTTGTTGCAAGACTTGACCAGCCCAAGCAGAGCCCCGAAAGCCAAGAGACAGACTGAGTTGCCACACTCAGTGCTTTGTGGGGTTGGAAGGCTCATGCGAAGCGGCCACCAAGCAGAGCGGTTGGAGGAGCACACCATCCTTCCTAACCTGCCCAGGACCTGGCCAAGGAAAGGTGAGAGGACACCAGACAACACAGACGATGCAAAGAGGGGCTAGGCAACACAGCAAGATCCAACAGGCAGCTGATGGGAAGGGCAGCATGGCGAAGGGGTTTCTATACATCTATGCTGCTTCTCTGGTATCACCCCATCTCCTTAAAGGGCACAGGGAGAGGGGGTTCCATTCCTGGAGAAGCGTGCAGCAAGGTCTCTCTTTCTACATCCCTTCATGGGTGGGTGAAGGAGGAAAGGACACATGAGCATCACAGCAGCTACACAAGGGGTTTCACCCAGGGCTGCAGAAGGCAACCAGGTTCACTGTGCCAAGAGGTTTCTACTCATTTTTGGTCCATTTTGCCTATCTCTCCAGGAAGGAGGATAACCCTCCAGTCAAAGAAGGGTCCTTTCAGCTCCTTCTCAAGGGAAGCACAAGAATATTTGCTTTATTGCAATGCCCAGGTCTACACTGGAGCTGAGCACATCCAGGTGGAAGGCACAAGACCTTGGGTCCAGCCCGCTCTAAAGACGTGGCTCCCCAAGGGTTTGACACCATGATTCCAGATGGTGAAGGCATTAAATTAAACACTAATAGAGCTCTGGAGTGTGTTGTAAACCCTCCAAACCCGAGAGAAGATCAACAGCAACCCTTCGCTGGGTGCTCCCAAAACCAACCCAAGGCAGGAAGGGACAGCAGCCGTGGGAGAAAGATGCATCTCAGAGACAGCAGCACAGGTTGCGACAAGTGCAAGCCGTTCCCCAGCTTCAGGAGCGACAGGAGGACAACAAACAATAAAACAACAAGAATAACAACAGAAAAAAAAAAAAGAAAAAGAAAAAAAAGAGAGTTCAACTAACTTGTCCCGGCATCTGCGTGGGCACTTCCTGAGGAACACAGCCTGGCAGGGCGGAAGAAACAGCCACATGCTCCTCAAAGCTGTTGATGCGAGGTTTTTTGGTGGGCTCTGGGCTTGCTAGAGGGGTAACGCTATTACGTCTCATGAGCGGGTTAGGTCCCTTCTTTGCTTCCTAAATTAGAGTGAGACAAAGGAAAAAAAAAAGTAAATAAAAAAAATTAAAATAAAATAAAATAAAGGGAAGAAGGCGACAGTTATAAAGGAAAAAAAGAAGCAGGTTGTTTTGGGTGTTTTCTTAAAGCGGCCTCTGCTTTTCCCCACAATCGCTGTTGACGTGCAAAGGATAAATTGAAAGGCTCTGGACACCAAAAAAAACCCCTAAAGCAAAGTGTTCAAGAACGCAATGTGATTTCCCAAAAAGAGGAGGAAAAAAAAAAGCGCCAAAAAGTCCCTGCGCTCAGAAACAAGTCAAGACTTTCTCCTCACCTGAGCCTCTGCTCACAAAAAAAAGTAAACATAGATTGTTAAACGAAACCTAGCAGCAATCAAAAGCCAATGACTTCGGACGACAGAAAGAGGTGCCCCATCAGTCTCCTCCTCGAAGCCGGTCCCTCCGACCCAGGGAGAGGTGTGAAAGCAAGAAGAGGGAAGATGAGCCAGCCCAGGCTGATTTGGGGAAGATTTGGGAAGTGGAGGCAGAGCAGCCGGGGAGGGTCATCACCGTGCCAAGCTCCAACTCAAGCGAGGTGGGATGGAGGGGCAGCACCCGTGCAGCTGAGCAGAGGGACCCAAGCGTTTCACACATGTCTTGCTCCACCCTAACCTGCAGCCCACATCTCTCCTGCCATCCCCAGCAAGGGTGGTGGTGGAGGGCATCAATAGCCCCCACAGCAGGGGGAAGAACTGGCTTCCCCCTCTAGGGCTGTGGGGAGGGAGAGGTGGCTCAGATGCTGCCACCTGCTGAGGTCGGGAAGCAAAGAAAAGGAGATGTGGGCCAAAAGGGGACAGTTCTGACCGTCCAACATCCAGACAGGTTCCACCACCACTAAGCGCAAGTTGGAAAGGCCCCAGCAGCTGGGACATGGGCACTGCCATGGTCCCCCCTTGGGTGGCCACCCAGGCCTGACACCAAGCTGGTGTCTTCCTGCTCTGATGGAACATAGGGCAGACAGACCTGATCTTACAGAGATTTTCATCAATGTGAGGGGTCTCCTCCCCACAGCATCCCCAGCCCAGTGCCACCACCTCCCATCCTACAGAACGGCACTCTGGTAGCCACAAAGAGCTGTGGGCACACCAGGAAAAAAACCACAAGGGCAGGAGTTGTTAGGCAAGGCATTGAGCCTGAGGCTCTGCCAGCCAGTTAGGAGACCTGGGAGAAGTCACCTTCTCCATCCACAGCTGTGTTGCCTGCTCAGATGAGCAGATGACAGCACAGGTGAAAGTTAAAGACCAGGGAGGAGCTTTCCCTGGGCCTGCTTTAATCTGTGCAAACGCAGTGGGAAGCAGACACATGCAACAGTCTTTTTCCCCTTGAAAAACCCTCAACCGGCCACGTCTTTGCAGAGCAAGAACCCATCTGATGCTCCAGCAGCACTCTGAGCATCTAGCTGAGCAACCTCCCCATGCCCACTCTGGGCATCCTCGCTGCCGGATGACTGTAGGGGAAAGGAGGGGGACACCAAGGGATGGCTCTGAGGAAAAGTAACACTTACCTCTGGCCGTTCCCTGTGCGTGTTGACAGCTTCAATGTTCAATGAGATGGACTCCACCCGGCAGCCTGCAGAAGGGAGCACAAGGAGACAGAAAGACCATCAGCAAACCCAGCAGGATGCTATGAAGTGCTCCACCCCAGAACCCCGCTCTTCTCCCAGAGACAGCTTGGATTCAGGAGATAAAAGCTGAACCCCTTGGCATATTTAGTAGGCAGGCCCAACTTACCATAGGCCACGGGGGTCAGCTTCAATACCGTGTGAAGGGGACATTTCAAGTAGGGCATTTCATCTGCAAAGAAAGCAAAGCAGGAGGGTTATCCCATCCCCTCTCCAGCAGGCTTAGACATCTTCATCAACAGCTAAGGCCATCCCACACCAAAGAGATGCATCCTCCAGGCCCTGCACGGACCTGAACACATCTCTCTCATCTCCTCAGAGCTCTGAAGAGATGCCTCCTCCAGGCCCTGCACGGACCTGAACACATCTCTCTCATCTCCTCAGAGCTCTGACATCCCTCCTCCAGCAAGATCAATCCCCTTTCCCAGGGACAAGGAGCTCACCTGCACTCTTGTCTAGGAAGTATGCCAGGAGACAGCGCATGACAGCCTGGTGACAGATCACAAGGACGTTCTCTTGTCTCTCCAGCTCCATGATGACTGGCTCTAGGCGCTGCACCAGATCTTGGTAGGACTGAGGGAGAAGAAGGGAAGGGACATATGGCATAGAATCAAGAACAGGAGCACCTCAATAAAACAACAGTCCTTGTCTTGGTCCATCTACTGATTTCATGCCCTTCACTAAACACAGAAGAAGGGAAGGGAGACTGATTTCATGCCCTTCACTAAACTAAACCGGAGAAGAAGGGAAGGGACATATGGCATAGAATCAAGAACAGGAGCACCTCAATAAAACAACAGTCCTTGTCTTGGTCCATCTACTGATTTCATGCCCTTCACTAAACTAAACCAATATAATTATTGCTAAAAACAATCAAAGTTCAACAAAGCCTCATTTTCAGGCTACTCTAGAATCTAGCTGCTACTTCTGGAGAGAGGAGAAGGAAGCCCATCCAGCTAATTTTCTATCAAGTCAGTGGGACACTTTTTTGAGTGATATGTTCCTTAATGAGATCTTCACACACCACAATTTCACAAGAGCTGAATGCAAAAGGTAAATGGGAGCCCTGAACCATCTTGATTCTAGTTACTTGGAGCACTTGCTGCTCCTCTGCTCTGAGCGTAGAGGACAGCATGAGGACAAGAAGGCCACATTTAAAGCAAGAGCCACATCTCTGAGAGTCTCCTTGCAGACCTACCTCCCCAGAAGGATAACGGTAGTAATATTTATCCTGATCCCGTAAAGCAAATTCCTCTGGATGCTGCTCCCTGATATCTTCATACGTCATTTCTTCACACACACCCTGCCAGAATAGGACATCCATGAGGTTACTGGACATGCTCAAGTCAAACCTTCTCCAAAGCAATCACCTATAACCCTCTGAGTGGTCAACTACAAAGCAGTTCCAAGCAAAAATAATTTTAATCTGCTCATTCAAGACAACAACTTGAATCCTCAGCAAGAGGCAGAGCTAAGATGAGAAGCCAAGTTGTGAGGAACGTAGAAGTACTATCCTTTCCCACGGAAGGAAAATTTCCCCATAAAAGGTGAGATTTGGCAAAAATGAAAAGGCCAGTGCTATCACTCTCTTTACCAATCAGCAACCAGGAAGCTGTTTTTACTGCATTTAAAGATACTTACAGCATCTATTTCATTGAGCGCCTTCCACTGCTCGTAGGGCAGTTGGAGAGCTTCTGCCGTTTGGATTGTCCTCTTTAGTTGGCTGGTCCAGACTTTGAGGTCCTTCAGGTTCTGCTCCTCAACAAATTTGTTCAGTGCCACTGCAAACTGTAGGACATAAGAAAAACCAGGTCAATTCCTGATCCCCAGCTTCCCAGAAGGCCTTATTCCCTGCTTTCCAGCAAACGTTGCATTCTCCAGGACCTCTTTTGCTGTCCATAGGTAGTTGTATTAGCCTTCTGCTCTGGGGTGAAGAGCAGCCACACATGTATTGACCCCCAAAAGCTATGAGGGGTAGAAGAACAGAGAGAAAGCAGAGGGGAAGTGGCGATTCCTGATCCCCAACTTCCCAGCAAGCCTTATTCCCTGCTTCCCAGCAAATGTTGCATTCTCCAGGACCTCTTTTGCTGTCCATAGGTAGTTGTATTAGCCTTCTGCTCTGGGGTGAAGAGCAGCCACACATGTATTGACCCCCAAAAGCTATGAGGGGTAGAAGAACAGAGAGAAAGCAGAGGGGAAGTGGCAACCTAATGTCATCAAGGAACAACATCAACTCCAAGGAATAGCACCACAACCTGGGCTCTGCTGTGGAAGATTCCTGGCCACCCTTAACCACAGCACTGCTTGTTTGTCATTAGTCCTTCCTAATAGTCATATCTCAAATTACTCCATTTGAACTTCAAAACAGTCTGGCAAGGCAAAACAGCTAGTAACACTCCCTGAAGCACTGCATTTAACCATCTCTTTGAAGAATCAAGTAGTGAGCAATCTCAAAGCACCCTCGGAGTTGGCTATCCCTATTGAAGGGTGGCAGCAGTCCTTCTACATCCTGTCCTGCCTGTGCAAGGTCTGAAACAACTTGGTGAAGATACTCATGTCCTTCTCACCTAGAGATTTCTGCAGCCCAGTCTCTGCTATCCCCTAACCACATGCAACATCGATGGCTAGAAAGTCTTGTTCTAAAATCATGCCCAAGCCAAAAATTTAACCAGCTCTACAGATGGATCCTCTGAGCACTCCAGCTGTCATCAAACATACACTTAGCCCAGTGGCATCTACGACAGCCAAAATCACTCCTAGAAGCCATGGTGGAGTATTCTCTTCTTACCTTCTTGCCCCTGTTGGAAAGGCCCGAGTCACCGCCAATCTTCCCCTTGAGGTTAAACTCGCTTTCGCCGTGCCGACAAAGATAAATGGTGCGGGGCTGGACATGGATGTTCATCAGGTAGTAAACGATCCTGCTCTGGATATGATCCTGAACCCTGTTGACCAGGAACCGCCGGCCAACATCGATGACTTTGATGAGAGAAAGCTCCCTAGGGAAAGCACAGCAAGGATTGAGGGGGTTGCCAGTGGGAAAAGCAGAAAGAAAGAAACATCGTCCTCAAAAAAATAGCCTTGTGAGGTATCTCAGTCAACATAATCACCCGGCTAAAAGGATTTCCTGCAGGCTATTTTCAACAGGAACCTGACAGGTAATGGCAATTCATGGAAAGCTAAGTAACAGCAGTGTAATCGCCATTCCTCCTTGCAACAGTAAAGAGGATTAAAAAAGACTAGCAGGGAGCATGTTCCTCTCCAGGACAGGGCTCAGCAGGACCAGGATTATCCGCACAGGGCACACTGACGTATTTGTGAGCAGTGGAAAGGCTGGGAGGTGCCTGCATGGTCATGCAGGACAGCAAAGGTCTTTCCAGGGCACACAACTAAGTGGAAACCAAGGCCTTGCTCAACCTTGTGGTTTGAGCCTGTTCAAGCAGTCCCTTCCTTTAGCTGACAAAAGCATCTCAGAAATGCTCAAACTGAACTGCTTTTTCAAAGCCTTTGTACTTAAACCCACAAAACCAGTGTATCTGAGCCCAGAAGAGCCTGGGAACGTTTCAGTTCCTGGCACAGGGCTGGGGAAAATCAGCACTTTCAAGGAAGAAACCTGAATTTACGGTGAGGCTTGGCCATACGTTATTCTAGCACAGTCATGTATTTGAACACAGAGTAAAGTACAGCCCCGTACTTCATTCATTACTCCTCTCCTGGGAGAAGAAAGGCATTCAATTCAGTTCAGAAGTCAGCGGAAGTTTCTTACCGGTCATAGTCATCAGGGTCAAGAGGCTGGTAGCTGGCTTGGTAACAATTGATCCTCTTCATGAAGTCCTCCATGGCATCGGTCGAATTACAGTCCCGGTAATCAGGGCTGGACAATTTTACTTCCTGAGGCAGGAGAGAAAGCAAGGAGAGGTTAGGAAGCTTTCCAAGCCAGACCATGCTAATCTCAAATGTCAAAGTCCTGTCGAGATCCAGCTATCAGCTGAGCCACTTTATAGTCATCACTTATCATAGGACAGAAAGGAAGTGACTGAGACTTAAAGCTAAGGACAAGGTGAGAAAATCTGGTATCAACCATTGCATGACTGTTGAGCAACATTCAGCTCCTTCCTATGCATTATTTGCTACGAGCTACTGGGCCGAAAGAGGCGAGAAATGGGCAATGGGAGTATCCAGAACGCTCATGGACTAAGTTCTGCTTGAACTACTCTAACAGGCTATTTTTCTTGAAAATTTGGGTTTGAGCAGCAGCGTTACACAGTAGTAACTTCACAGGCAACCCTGAGACCAACAGGATAACACAATCGAGTGATACACGCGGCAGCGCCCCAGGGCCACAGCACATTTTCCACACTGATCCCAGCACTAAGAGCATCATTCATCTGCAGCGCCCCATGGAGCAAAAACCTACGCTCAGCTAGTAGCTCATTCTCTCCCCCTTCAAGCATTATTTTCCAAAGAAAGGGATTAAATCCACCCCAAAAAATCCATCTTAAGAGTGTTGCAAAAAAAACAAAAACCAAAAACCAAAAAACAAACAAACAAAAAAAAGATGGAGAAAAAAAAAAAAGAAAAAAAAAAGAGATGGAGCAAACTGAGCATTTTATTAGAATCATGGAAAAGGCTGTGTGCAGCCTTCCAAAAACTGATCACTGGCCATAGGACACCAGGTCCCAGCAGGAGCAAAAGCCAGGCCCTAGTCACTACCCAAGCACCCTTTGTGGAGCCTGTCCTGAGGGCAGAACGAAACCCAACAATACCCTTTTCACAGACTTTTCGTACCCTGCTACACATTCCCAGACACCATAAAAGTTCAGATGTACAGCTGGAGATAAGGTTGGAGCAGAGCCCAGTGGAGGAAAGGACACTTTCATTCATGTTAAGGAAGACCAATTAACATCTACCTGCCCTAGCCAAGCCCAACAGGCAAAGGAGCTCTTCTGCTGGTGGGAAATCAAAGATCCAGCAGCTCCCAAAGGAGGCAGGAAGCAACGTTTTATACTGCTCTCCCAACCAAGACTTCAGTTATTGGCAAGAAGCCTCTAAGCTGAGCTGCTACTCTTCTCAACAGATTTTGGGAAGCTGTATGTGGCTGAAGACACCACGTCTGACTGCTCTCTTGTGGGATTTAAACTCCTAACCACACCCATCACTTCCAAAAAGTGAGACTGAGGGGGTCACCAAAGCATCCTGAACACATTCCTCCCCTTTGTATCAAGTTATAGGTCAATAGAAACTCAGAGAACATGGAAGGAAAGTGGGGAAAGGTTACAATAACTTTTATTTTCATTGCTTCCAGGTGGCCCTGGGCGATAACAAGCCCTTTCTCATCCCAGGTCAAATACATCATAAAGATAAAAACCTCCTAATCCTCAACCAATTCTGTCAAGACATTCTGATAAGAAAGCAGCTGGGCACAGGTGAAAAATTCTCCCCAAGGGGAAAAAAAAAAAGCAAGACATTTCCATGCTTACCATAACATTGGTGGCAACTACTGTGGGATCATTGCAGACAGATTCAATGAAGAACACCTGCGAAACAAAACAAAGGTCACCTGAAAGTCAGCAATAAGATCTGTAGCATTCAACCAGCTCCTTGCTCAACCCAACCTCTTCCCTCCTTAACCAGAGAGCTCTCCCTCTCCTCCACTCCCATCCTTTCCTTCTCCAGGGCTCAGGATTGGGAACAAGGAAAGAGTTTCATATTTTTGATCAAACCCATCAGTGAAATCCGCCTCATGCAGGAGCATCATGAGGACAACATGTTAGTAAAAAAAAAAAAAAAAAAAAAAAAAAAAAAAGGGCAACAATACATTAATGTGGACTGTGCAATATAGGCAGTAGCCCAGTGGTACCAACCTTGAACCCATTTTCTTTGGCAAAGTTGAGGATCATCCCTCTCCTCTCCCGCGTGGTATTGGTGGCATCAAAAACCTTTAAAAGCAAAGATTCTGATTAGCACCAAGACTGCCTGCTTTCCCTCTGCGTCCTTCGGAGAAGGAACTGCAGAGTGAACTGCACAGGCCACAGCACCTTCAGGACCAGGACTGCTGGCAAACCCTGTGGAGCACATCTCTGAACTTACCGCAATCTGGCCAGCCTCCTCCGTCAGGTACAGCTTGACATCCCTCAAGGCAGCCAGGGCACACTGCCTGCAAAAGAGGTGAGAGACACGTGGTCCTGATGTCCTCTGAGATGCTCACAGATGCCCACAAAGGAGGGCAGGTTCTGCAGCTCCTCTTTGCCACCTCCCCCCTTCTCCCAGGGACACTTAGGAGAGATCGTGAGCCTGCCACAAATACAAGAGCCATGAGTACTGGTCTTCATGGTAGACCAAGACGGAAAGGCCAAACCTCATGGCAGACCTCATACCTTACATCATGAATTCAGAGTACCACTATTGGAGGATGTGTTGGTGACCCTGAAGCTACCAAGCCCTGACAGCTTCAAGTTAGGTTCTCCTTAGGCAGGCACGGAGATCTCAACCGAGAGTCCAGCTTTTCTGTCCATCACCCCCCAGACAAGCTAGGTAACCCAGCTGCTGGCCATGGGCTTCACCATCTGTTTGGGACCTGGGTATGAGCACAGACATGGCGCCCACACTTACCTCCTGACTTTCATGGCCTCCTCATTGTCGGGGCGGAAGAAGTCATAGGAGCTGTAATGCTTCACTGCCTCACGGCGATACTCTCCCACGTTGAAAACTGTGTGGGAAAGACAAAAAACCATCAAAAACAGGAGCAAGCATCAGCTCGACTCCACTGTGCAGCTCCTGCAGATAACGCTTTCTAGCCGTGGGCCAAGAAGTGACATCCTTAGAGAAAAAGGCTCAGGGACATCCCTTGGTCTTCAAAGTGAAGGAGAACCTGAGCTGCAGCAGAAGCAATGGGAGGACATTGATATTTGGCCCATCGGATCTTGGAAAGGTCCCCCACCACCTTCCACTCCCCAAGGGACTAAGCTCCTTTAGCATCTCCCAAGGACCCAGACCCCGTGCTTTTCCCAGGCAGTCAATGAAAGCCTCACCTTTCGTCGGGACACCGATCCAGTTGAGGTAGCGAGTCAGCTTCTTGGAGATGTAGGTCTTCCCACGGGCTGGGAGGCCAACCATCACTATCACAGTGGGGGAATTGGCAAGCTGCGGCCCGCAGGCTACGAGGAGGAGAAGAAAGCACAACATGAGCAGCCCTTAATCGTCCAGCTCATCCTGTATCAACCCTACAGCCTCTTGACCCCAACTTTCCCCCAAGTTCTTCAGCAGCTGGAGGAAACCAAAAGTCTCTTCTCTCTGTGCACCACCATCTCTGCAGTATCTCCTGTGCATCCCTCTCACGAGCCTGAACATCCAAAACCTTGAGCAGGTGCATCCACTGACTCGTTTTTTGCAAAGGGATCTGCTGAATGATCACGTCAGAGCATGGAGCATGGTAGACAGCTCTGCAACTGCCCACCAGTGAGACACAACTGCCCTAGACGAGCCATGCCAACCCAGACGTATCCTGGTGGCACGCAGACCTTGGGGTAGGAGTCACAGCCTGAGATAGCCATGACAAGAACATCCTGACAGCTGCAACACAAGCAAGGAACCAGCAGCCACCCCAGACTCCCTGTAGGACCTCCATGCCTCAGTTTTCCCACTTGCCAAAAA